>NC_133403.1:17460020-17764148 GCF_047511655.1 Castor canadensis
CTCCACCTTGAAACACACAAGTTGCAGGAAGTATTCCTTTCAAAACCTATATCGATTCTCACAGGGAAACAATGTGAAAGAAATGGCAGCTACGAACAGAGATGATTTTCTTTGGAGAGATTTATGTGGTTCTTTAACTCAACTGAATAAGCCTATTTGGAGCAACATGAGCAGTACTCCACCTTGAAGAATATGATTTGTAGAGTTTACCTTTGAAAAACCAACTCGGATCTCACAGGAAAACAATGTGGTTGATGTACCTACTTCAAACACCCATGGGTTTCTTACGAGAGATACATGTGTTTCTTCAACCTAGCTGAACAGGCCTATTTGGAACAAAATGTACTCTTCCCCACCTTGAATACTATGATTTTCAGAATGTATTCTTTCACAAACTTACTCACATCTCAGGCAAAAAATGTGCTATATGATCCTGCTTCTAACACAGTGGGTTTCCTTTCGAGAGATACATGTGTTTCCACAAGATAGCTGAATGGGCCTATTTGGAGCAAAAGAACCAATTCTCCTGTAAATCTATGATTTGCATGAAGTATTCCTTTCAAAAACTAACTAAATTCTCACAGGGATACATGTGCTGGATCCTGCAGCTTGTAAGGAACCTATGTTTTGCAGGAAGTCTTCCTCTGAAAAACGACTTCAATTCTCACAGGGAAACAATGTGCTAGATGCTCCTGCTTAAAACACAGATGGCTGTCTTTGGAGAGATACATGGTTTTCTTCAACTCAGCCGAATAGGCATATTTGGAACAAAGACAGCCTATCACCACCTTGAAAAATCCACTTTGCAGAATTTGTACCTTCCAAAAAATAAGTCTAGTCCTTCAGGGAAATAACACGCTAGATGCTCCTGCTTCTAACACAGATGGATTTCTTTGGAGAGGTACATGTATTTCTTCAACTCAGATGAATAGTCCCATATGGATCATACAGAAGCTGTCTCCACATGGAAACACCCAAGTTGCAAAATTAGGCTTTTCAAATACTAACGCAATTTCGAGGGAAACAATGTACTAGATCCTCCTGCTTCTAAAATACATGGTTATTGTTATAGGGATACATGTGTTACTTCAACTTAGCTGAATACGCCTATTTGGATCAAAGAGACCCTATATGCACCTTGAAACACCTACGTTGAAGAAAGATACCTGGTAGAACCTAAATAGATTCTCCAGGGGAAAAATGTGCTTAATGCCGCAGCTTCTAACATGGATGGTTTTCAGGAAGGGAAAAATGTGCTTTTTCAGCTCATCTGCAAAGACCTTTTGGAGCCAACAAATCTATCTCCACCTTGAAAACTATGCATTGCAGGATGTTTTCCTTTCAAAAACTAACTGAATTTTGACAGGGAAGTGATATGCTTGATGCTCCTTCTTCTATCATAGATGGTTTTCTTTCTAGAGATACATGTGTTTCTTAAACTTAGCGGAATAGGCCTTCCTGGAGCAGACAGAGACTATCTCCACCTTGAAAACTGATATACAGGAAGTATTCATTAAAAAAACTAACTCAGTTCTCACAGGGAAACAATGTGCCACATGCTGCATGTTCTATAACAGATGGTTTTCTTTGGAGAGATACATGTGTTTCTTCAACTCAGCTGAATAGCCCTACTTCGAGCAAACAAAGCCTAACACCTCCTTGAAACACCTAAGTTTCAAAACTATTCCCTACAAAAAAAACTCAGTTCTCAAAGGTCATCAATGCACTAGATGCTCCTGATTCAAAATTAGATGGTTTTCTTTATAGAGATACATGTGTTTCTTCAACTCAGCGGAGTAGGCCTGTTTGGAGCAAGAAAGCCTTTCTCCACCTTAGAAAGTATGATTTGCAGGAAGTATTTCTTTCAAAAAATAACTCAGTTCTAACAGGGAAACAATGTTTTTGATGCTCATGCTCCTAACACACATGGTTTTCATTTGAGCAATATATGTATTTCTTCAACTTAGCTGAATGGGCCTATTTGGGGCAAACAGACCCTATCTCCACCTTGAAACATGTAAATTGCAGGGAGTATTCCATCAAAAACGAACTCAATTCTCACAGGGAAACAATGTTCTAGATGCTCCTGCTTCTAACACAGATGATTGTCATTGGAGAGATACATGTGTTTCTTCAACTCAGCTGAATAGGCCTATTCGGAACAAAGAGAGATTATCACCACCTTGAAAAATCCACGTTGCAGGAAGTATTCCACTCAAAAATGAACTCAATTCTTTCAGGGAAACAATGTGCTAGATGCTGCTGCTTCTAACACAGATGGTTTACTTTAGAGATATATATGTGTTTCTTCAACTTAGCTGAATATGCCTATTTTGAAAAAAATTCGCTTTTCCCCCCTGTGAAAACTATGATTTGCAGGACGTATTACTTGGGAAAACGAAAACAAGCCTCACAGGAATACAATGTGCTAGATGCTGCAGCTTCTAACATAGAAGGTTTTCTTTGAAGAGATACATGTGTTTCTTAAACTCAGCTGAATAACCATATTCGGAGCTAACAGAGCCCACTGAAACTGAAACACCTAAGTTGCAGGAAGTATTCCTTTCAAAAATTAAGTATATCCTCACAGGGAAACAAAGTGTGAAATGCTTCTGCTTCTGAAACAGATGGTTTTGTTTTAAGAGATACATGTCTTTCTTCAACTCATCTGAATAGGCCTATTTGGAACAACATGAGTCGTAATCCACCTTGAAAACTGTGAAATGCAGCAAGTTTTCCTTTCAGAAACAAACTCAGTTCTCCTAGGAAAACAATGTGCCAGATGCTCCTGCTTCTAACACAGATGGTTTTCTTACGAGAGATACATGATTTTCTTCCACTTAGCTGAAGAGGCCTATTTGGAACTAAATGAACTTCTCCCCACGTTGAATACTATGATTGGCAAGATGAATTCTTTCAAAAACTAACTCAATTCTCAGGCAAACAATGTGCTTAATGTTCCTACTTCTAGCACAGATGGTTTTCTTTTGAGAACTACATGTGCTTCTTCCACTTAGCTGAATAGGCCTATTTCAACCAAAATGAGCCTTTTCCGACCTAGAAAACTACGATTTGCAGGAGGTATTCCTTTCCAAAACTAGCTCAATTTTCACACAGAAAAAAATGTGCTAGATGCTCCTGTTTCTAAAGCAGATGGTTTTCTCTATACAGAGACATGTGTTTCTTCCACTTAGCTGACTCGGCCTATTTGGAGCAAACATAGCGCATCTCCACCTTTAACACCCAAGATCCAGGAAGTATTCATTTCAAAACCTACATCGATCTCACACAGAAACAAACCTAGATATGGCAGCTTCGGACAGGATGACTTTCTTTGGAGAAATGTTGTGTTTCTTCAACTCTGCTGAATATATCTCTTTTGAGCAACATGAGCTGCAATCCACCAGTAAACTATGATTTGCAAGAAGTTTTCCTTTGAAAAACTAACTCAGTTCTCACTGGAAAAGAGTGTGGTAGATGATCTTGCAGATCAAACATCGTCAGAAAGAAGGTTGTCTTTTGAGTGGTACATGCGTTTCTTCAACTTAGGTGATAAGGCCTATTTGGAGCAAACAGAGCCTATCTCCACCTTGAAAACTATCATATGCAGGAAGTATTCATTTAAAACACGAATGCAATTCTCACTGAAAACAATGTGCTAAATACTGCCCCTCCATCACAGATGGGTTTTTTTGGTGAGATACATGTGTTTCTTCAACACAGCTGAAATGCCGTACTTGGAGAAAACAGAATCTAAATCCACCTTGAAATAACGAACTTTTAGGAAGTATTCCTTTCAAAAACTAAAATAGTTCTCAAGGAAACAATGCACTAGATGCTTCTGCTACTAACTTAGATGGTTTTCTTTATAGACATCCATGTGTTTCTTAAACTCAACTGAATAGGACTATTTGGAGCAAACAGAAGCTTTCTCCACCTTGTAAACTAAACTTTGCAGGAAGAATTCCTTTCAAACACTAAATGAATTCTCACAGGGAAAAAATCTGCTAGATGTTGCAGCTTCTACCATAGAGGGTTTGCTTTGGAGAGATACATGTGTTTCTTCAACTCAGTGGAGTAATCATATTTGGAGCAAACACAGTCCATCTCCACCTGAAACACGTAAGATGCAGGAAGTATTCCATTCCAAAACGAATTCAATTCTCACATGGGAACAATCAGTGAGATGCTCCTGCTTCTAACGAGGATGGTTTTCTTTGAGAGAATCATGTGTTTCTTCAACTTAGCTGAAAAGATCAATTTGAAGCAAAAAGAACTTATCTCCACCCTGAAATCTATGATTGGCAGGAAGTATTATTTTCAAAACTAACTCAACTCTCTCAGGGAAACAACATGCCAAATGCTGCTGCTTCTTACATGGAAGGTTTTCTTTATAGAGGCACATATGTTTCTTCAACTTAGTTGAATAGGCCTATTTGCAGCACACACCACTATCTCCATCTAGAAACACCTAATTAGCAGGAAGTATTCCCTTCAAGACCTAAACCTATTCTCACAGGGAAACCATGTGCTTGACACAGCAGCCACGAACAGAGATGATTTTCTTGGGAGGGATGCATGTGTTTCTTCAATTCTGCTGAATAGTCCTGTGTGTAGCAACATTAGCCATAATCCACCTTGAAAAGTGTGATTTTCAAGAAGTATTCCTCTCATAAACTAACTCAGTTCTCCAAGGAAAAAATGTGCTAGATGCTCATGCTTCTAACAGAGATAGTTTTCTTTGGGAGATGTATGTGTTTGTTAAACTCAGCTAAATAGCCCTATTTGGATCAAACAGAGCCTATCTCCTCCTTGAAACACCTAAGTGGCAGAAATTATGTCTTTCAAAAACTAACTCAGTTTCTAGGGAAACAATATAATAGATTCTCCTGCTTATTACATACATGGTTTTCTCTATAGAGTTACATGTGTATCTTCAACTTAGCAGAAAAAGCCTATTTGGGGCAAACATACCCTATCTGCACCTTGAAACACCTACGTTGCAGGAAGTATTCTTTACAAAACCTAAATCGATTCTCACAGGGAAACAATGTGCTAAATGCTGCCGCTTCTAACATAGATGGTTTTCAGTGAGGGATAAATGTGCTTTTTCAACTCATCTGAAAAGGCCAATTTGGAGCAAAGTGTCTATCTCCACCTGGAAAACTATGATTTGCAGGATGAATTCCTTTGAAACACTAACTGAACTTTCAAAGGGAAGTAATGTGCTAGATGCTCCTTCTTCTATCATAGACGGTTTTTGGAGGAAACCGACCTGATCTCCACCTGGAAACACCTACGTTGCAGTAAGTACACCTTTCAAAAGCTAAATCGATTCTCATAGGGAAACAGTGTGCCATGGCCTCAGATTCTAAAACAGATGGTTTTATTTGAGGGATACACGTACTTATGGAACTCATCTGAAAAGGCCTATTGGGAGCAAACACAGCCTATCACCACCCTGGAAACTATGGTTTGCAGGAAGTATAGTTTTCAAAGAGTCAGTGAATTCTCACAGGGAAACAATCTGCTGGAGGCTGCAGCTTCTAACATGGATGGTTTTCTGTGGAGAGATACATTTGTTTCTTCAAGTCAGCTGAATAGGGCCATATGCAGGAACATGAGCACTAATCCACCTTGAAAACTGTGATTTGCAGGAAGTATTCCTGGGAAAACTAACTCAATTCTCACAGAGGAATAATATGCTAGATGCTCCTGCTTCTAACTGAGATGATTTTCTTTCGAGAGATACAAGTGTTTCTTCAACTTAGCTGAACAGGGATTTTTGCAAGACTATGAGCCTCTCCCATCTTCAAGACTCTGATTTGTAGAATGGATTCTTTCAAGAACTACCTCAGTTCTCATAAGGAAACAAGGTGCTAGATTCTCCTGCTTCAAGCACAGATGGTTGTCTTTGGAGAGATATATGTGTTTCTTCAACTCAGCTGAATAGCCCCTTTTGAATCCATCAGAGCCTATCTCCACTATGAAAACTGTGATATGCGGGACATATTCTTTCAAAAACTAACTCAATTCCCAGGCAAAGAATGTGGTAGGTTTTCCTGATTCTAACACAGATGGTTTTCTTTCCAGAGATCTATGTGTTTCATTAAGAGAGCTGAATAGGCCAATTTGAACGAATAGCGCCTAACTACCTGGCAAACTATGACTTGCAGGAAGAATTCCTTTAAAAAACTAAGTCAATTCTGAGAGGAATGCAATGTGCTAGATGTTCCTTTTTATAACACAAATGGTTTTTTTTTTTGAGAGATACATGTGATTCTTCAACTCCTCTGAATAGGCCTATTTGGAGCAATATGAACCGTAATCCACCTAGGCAGCTATGAGTCGCAAAAACTAACTCAGTTCTCACAGGGAAACAATGTGCTAGACACTCCTGCTTCTAACACAGATGGTTGTCTTTCGAGAAAAACGTGTGTTTCTTCAACTGAGCTGAATAGGCCTATTTCAAGCAAAATGACCCTTTGCCCACCTTGAAAATGATGACTTGCAGGACGTATTCCTTTCAAAAACTAGTTCAATTCTCATACTGAAACAATGTGTAAAATGCTTCTGCTTCTATCAAAGGTGGTTTTCTTTATACAGATACATGGGTTTCTTCAACTTACCTGACTAGGCCTATTTGGAGCAAACAGAGCCTATCTCCACCTTGAAACACACAAGTTGCAGGAAGTATTCCTTTCAAAACCTATATCGATTCTCACAGGGAAACAATGTGAAAGAAATGGCAGCTACGAACAGAGATGATTTTCTTTGGAGAGATTTATGTGGTTCTTTAACTCAACTGAATAAGCCTATTTGGAGCAACATGAGCAGTACTCCACCTTGAAGAATATGATTTGTAGAGTTTACCTTTGAAAAACCAACTCGGATCTCACAGGAAAACAATGTGGTTGATGTACCTACTTCAAACACCCATGGGTTTCTTACGAGAGATACATGTGTTTCTTCAACCTAGCTGAACAGGCCTATTTGGAACAAAATGTACTCTTCCCCACCTTGAATACTATGATTTTCAGAATGTATTCTTTCACAAACTTACTCACATCTCAGGCAAAAAATGTGCTATATGATCCTGCTTCTAACACAGTGGGTTTCCTTTCGAGAGATACATGTGTTTCCACAAGATAGCTGAATGGGCCTATTTGGAGCAAAAGAACCAATTCTCCTGTAAATCTATGATTTGCATGAAGTATTCCTTTCAAAAACTAACTAAATTCTCACAGGGATACATGTGCTGGATCCTGCAGCTTGTAAGGAACCTATGTTTTGCAGGAAGTCTTCCTCTGAAAAACGACTTCAATTCTCACAGGGAAACAATGTGCTAGATGCTCCTGCTTAAAACACAGATGGCTGTCTTTGGAGAGATACATGGTTTTCTTCAACTCAGCCGAATAGGCATATTTGGAACAAAGACAGCCTATCACCACCTTGAAAAATCCACTTTGCAGAATTTGTACCTTCCAAAAAATAAGTCTAGTCCTTCAGGGAAATAACACGCTAGATGCTCCTGCTTCTAACACAGATGGATTTCTTTGGAGAGGTACATGTATTTCTTCAACTCAGATGAATAGTCCCATATGGATCATACAGAAGCTGTCTCCACATGGAAACACCCAAGTTGCAAAATTAGGCTTTTCAAATACTAACGCAATTTCGAGGGAAACAATGTACTAGATCCTCCTGCTTCTAAAATACATGGTTATTGTTATAGGGATACATGTGTTACTTCAACTTAGCTGAATACGCCTATTTGGATCAAAGAGACCCTATATGCACCTTGAAACACCTACGTTGAAGAAAGATACCTGGTAGAACCTAAATAGATTCTCCAGGGGAAAAATGTGCTTAATGCCGCAGCTTCGAACATGGATGGTTTTCAGGAAGGGAAAAATGTGCTTTTTCAGCTCATCTGCAAAGACCTTTTGGAGCCAACAAATCTATCTCCACCTTGAAAACTATGCATTGCAGGATGTTTTCCTTTCAAAAACTAACTGAATTTTGACAGGGAAGTGATATGCTTGATGCTCCTTCTTCTATCATAGATGGTTTTCTTTCTAGAGATACATGTGTTTCTTAAACTTAGCGGAATAGGCCTTCCTGGAGCAGACAGAGACTATCTCCACCTTGAAAACTGATATACAGGAAGTATTCATTAAAAAAACTAACTCAGTTCTCACAGGGAAACAATGTGCCACATGCTGCATGTTCTATAACAGATGGTTTTCTTTGGAGAGATACTTGTGTTTCTTCAACTCAGCTGAATAGCCCTACTTCGAGCAAACAAAGCCTAACACCTCCTTGAAACACCTAAGTTTCAAAACTATTCCCTACAAAAAAAACTCAGTTCTCAAAGGTCATCAATGCACTAGATGCTCCTGATTCAAAATTAGATGGTTTTCTTTATAGAGATACATGTGTTTCTTCAACTCAGCGGAGTAGGCCTGTTTGGAGCAAGAAAGCCTTTCTCCACCTTAGAAAGTATGATTTGCAGGAAGTATTTCTTTCAAAAAATAACTCAGTTCTAACAGGGAAACAATGTTTTTGATGCTCATGCTCCTAACACACATGGTTTTCATTTGAGCAATATATGTATTTCTTCAACTTAGCTGAATGGGCCTATTTGGGGCAAACAGACCCTATCTCCACCTTGAAACATGTAAATTGCAGGGAGTATTCCATCAAAAACGAACTCAATTCTCACAGGGAAACAATGTTCTAGATGCTCCTGCTTCTAACACAGATGATTGTCATTGGAGAGATACATGTGTTTCTTCAACTCAGCTGAATAGGCCTATTCGGAACAAAGAGAGATTATCACCACCTTGAAAAATCCACGTTGCAGGAAGTATTCCACTCAAAAATGAACTCAATTCTTTCAGGGAAACAATGTGCTAGATGCTGCTGCTTCTAACACAGATGGTTTACTTTAGAGATATATATGTGTTTCTTCAACTTAGCTGAATATGCCTATTTTGAAAAAAATTCGCTTTTCCCCCCTGTGAAAACTATGATTTGCAGGACGTATTACTTGGGAAAACGAAAACAAGCCTCACAGGAATACAATGTGCTAGGTGCTGCAGCTTCTAACATAGAAGGTTTTCTTTGAAGAGATACATGTGTTTCTTAAACTCAGCTGAATAACCATATTCGGAGCTAACAGAGCCCACTGAAACTGAAACACCTAAGTTGCAGGAAGTATTCCTTTCAAAAATTAAGTATATCCTCACAGGGAAACAAAGTGTGAAATGCTTCTGCTTCTGAAACAGATGGTTTTGTTTTAAGAGATACATGTCTTTCTTCAACTCATCTGAATAGGCCTATTTGGAACAACATGAGTCGTAATCCACCTTGAAAACTGTGAAATGCAGCAAGTTTTCCTTTCAGAAACAAACTCAGTTCTCCTAGGAAAACAATGTGCCAGATGCTCCTGCTTCTAACACAGATGGTTTTCTTACGAGAGATACATGATTTTCTTCCACTTAGCTGAAGAGGCCTATTTGGAACTAAATGAACTTCTCCCCACGTTGAATACTATGATTGGCAAGATGAATTCTTTCAAAAACTAACTCAATTCTCAGGCAAACAATGTGCTTAATGTTCCTACTTCTAGCACAGATGGTTTTCTTTTGAGAACTACATGTGCTTCTTCCACTTAGCTGAATAGGCCTATTTCAACCAAAATGAGCCTTTTCCGACCTAGAAAACTACGATTTGCAGGAGGTATTCCTTTCCAAAACTAGCTCAATTTTCACACAGAAAAAAATGTGCTAGATGCTCCTGTTTCTAAAGCAGATGGTTTTCTCTATACAGAGACATGTGTTTCTTCCACTTAGCTGACTCGGCCTATTTGGAGCAAACATAGCGCATCTCCACCTTTAACACCCAAGATCCAGGAAGTATTCATTTCAAAACCTACATCGATCTCACACAGAAACAAACCTAGATATGGCAGCTTCGGACAGGATGACTTTCTTTGGAGAAATGTTGTGTTTCTTCAACTCTGCTGAATATATCTCTTTTGAGCAACATGAGCTGCAATCCACCAGTAAACTATGATTTGCAAGAAGTTTTCCTTTGAAAAACTAACTCAGTTCTCACTGGAAAAGAGTGTGGTAGATGATCTTGCAGATCAAACATCGTCAGAAAGAAGGTTGTCTTTTGAGTGGTACATGCGTTTCTTCAACTTAGGTGATAAGGCCTATTTGGAGCAAACAGAGCCTATCTCCACCTTGAAAACTACCATATGCAGGAAGTATTCATTTAAAACACGAATGCAATTCTCACTGAAAACAATGTGCTAAATACTGCCCCTCCATCACAGATGGGTTTTTTTGGTGAGATACATGTGTTTCTTCAACACAGCTGAAATGCCGTACTTGGAGAAAACAGAATCTAAATCCACCTTGAAATAACGAACTTTTAGGAAGTATTCCTTTCAAAAACTAAAATAGTTCTCAAGGAAACAATGCACTAGATGCTTCTGCTACTAACTTAGATGGTTTTCTTTATAGACATCCATGTGTTTCTTAAACTCAACTGAATAGGACTATTTGGAGCAAACAGAAGCTTTCTCCACCTTGTAAACTAAACTTTGCAGGAAGAATTCCTTTCAAACACTAAATGAATTCTCACAGGGAAAAAATCTGCTAGATGTTGCAGCTTCTACCATAGAGGGTTTGCTTTGGAGAGATACATGTGTTTCTTCAACTCAGTGGAGTAATCATATTTGGAGCAAACACAGTCCATCTCCACCTGAAACACGTAAGATGCAGGAAGTATTCCATTCCAAAACGAATTCAATTCTCACATGGGAACAATCAGTGAGATGCTCCTGCTTCTAACGAGGATGGTTTTCTTTGAGAGAATCATGTGTTTCTTCAACTTAGCTGAAAAGATCAATTTGAAGCAAAAAGAACTTATCTCCACCCTGAAATCTATGATTGGCAGGAAGTATTATTTTCAAAACTAACTCAACTCTCTCAGGGAAACAACATGCCAAATGCTGCTGCTTCTTACATGGAAGGTTTTCTTTATAGAGGCACATATGTTTCTTCAACTTAGTTGAATAGGCCTATTTGCAGCACACACCACTATCTCCATCTAGAAACACCTAATTAGCAGGAAGTATTCCCTTCAAGACCTAAACCTATTCTCACAGGGAAACCATGTGCTTGACACAGCAGCCACGAACAGAGATGATTTTCTTGGGAGGGATGCATGTGTTTCTTCAATTCTGCTGAATAGTCCTGTGTGTAGCAACATTAGCCATAATCCACCTTGAAAAGTGTGATTTTCAAGAAGTATTCCTCTCATAAACTAACTCAGTTCTCCAAGGAAAAAATGTGCTAGATGCTCATGCTTCTAACAGAGATAGTTTTCTTTGGGAGATGTATGTGTTTGTTAAACTCAGCTAAATAGCCCTATTTGGATCAAACAGAGCCTATCTCCTCCTTGAAACACCTAAGTGGCAGAAATTATGTCTTTCAAAAACTAACTCAGTTTCTAGGGAAACAATATAATAGATTCTCCTGCTTATTACATACATGGTTTTCTCTATAGAGTTACACGTGTATCTTCAACTTAGCAGAAAAAGCCTATTTGGAGCAAACATACCCTATCTGCACCTTGAAACACCTACGTTGCAGGAAGTATTCTTTACAAAACCTAAATCGATTCTCACAGGGAAACAATGTGCTAAATGCTGCCGCTTCTAACATAGATGGTTTTCAGTGAGGGATAAATGTGCTTTTTCAACTCATCAGAAAAGGCCAATTTGGAGCAAAGTGTCTATCTCCACCTGGAAAACTATGATTTGCAGGATGAATTCCTTTGAAACACTAACTGAACTTTCAAAGGGAAGTAATGTGCTAGATGCTCCTTCTTCTATCATAGACGGTTTTTGGAGGAAACCGACCTGATCTCCACCTGGAAACACCTACGTTGCAGTAAGTACACCTTTCAAAAGCTAAATCGATTCTCATAGGGAAACAGTGTGCCATGGCCTCAGATTCTAAAACAGATGGTTTTATTTGAGGGATACACGTACTTATGGAACTCATCTGAAAAGGCCTATTGGGAGCAAACACAGCCTATCACCACCCTGGAAACTATGGTTTGCAGGAAGTATAGTTTTCAAAGAGTCAGTGAATTCTCACAGGGAAACAATCTGCTGGAGCCTGCAGCTTCTAACATGGATGCTTTTCTGTGGAGAGATACATTTGTTTCTTCAAGTCAGCTGAATAGGGCCATATGCAGGAACATGAGCACTAATCCACCTTGAAAACTGTGATTTGCAGGAAGTATTCCTGGGAAAACTAACTCAATTCTCACAGAGGAATAATATGCTAGATGCTCCTGCTTCTAACCGAGATGATTTTCTCTCGAGAGATACAAGTGTTTCTTCAACTTAGCTGAACAGGGATTTTTGCAAGACTATGAGCCTCTCCCATCTTCAAGACTCTGATTTGTAGAATGGATTCTTTCAAGAACTACCTCAGTTCTCATAAGGAAACAAGGTGCTAGATTCTCCTGCTTCAAGCACAGATGGTTGTCTTTGGAGAGATATATGTGTTTCTTCAACTCAGCTGAATAGCCCCTTTTGAATCCATCAGAGCCTATCTCCACTATGAAAACTGTGATATGCGGGACATATTCTTTCAAAAACTAACTCAATTCCCAGGCAAAGAATGTGGTAGGTTTTCCTGATTCTAACACAGATGGTTTTCTTTCCAGAGATCTATGTGTTTCATTAAGAGAGCTGAATAGGCCAATTTGAACGAATAGCGCCTAACTTCCTGGCAAACTATGACTTGCAGGAAGAATTCCTTTAAAAAACTAAGTCAATTCTGAGAGGAATGCAATGTGCTAGATGTTCCTTTTTATAACACAAATGGTTTTTTTTTTGAGAGATACATGTGATTCTTCAACTCCTCTGAATAGGCCTATTTGGAGCAATATGAACCGTAATCCACCTAGGCAGCTATGAGTCGCAAAAACTAACTCAGTTCTCACAGGGAAACAATGTGCTAGACACTCCTGCTTCTAACACAGATGGTTGTCTTTCGAGAAAAACGTGTGTTTCTTCAACTGAGCTGAATAGGCCTATTTCAAGCAAAATGACCCTTTGCCCACCTTGAAAATGATGACTTGCAGGACGTATTCCTTTCAAAAACTAGTTCAATTCTCATACTGAAACAATGTGTAAAATGCTTCTGCTTCTATCAAAGGTGGTTTTCTTTATACAGATACATGGGTTTCTTCAACTTACCTGACTAGGCCTATTTGGAGCAAACAGAGCCTATCTCCACCTTGAAACACACAAGTTGCAGGAAGTATTCCTTTCAAAACCTATATCGATTCTCACAGGGAAACAATGTGAAAGAAATGGCAGCTACGAACAGAGATGATTTTCTTTGGAGAGATTTATGTGGTTCTTTAACTCAACTGAATAAGCCTATTTGGAGCAACATGAGCAGTACTCCACCTTGAAGAATATGATTTGTAGAGTTTACCTTTGAAAAACCAACTCGGATCTCACAGGAAAACAATGTGGTTGATGTACCTACTTCAAACACCCATGGGTTTCTTACGAGAGATACATGTGTTTCTTCAACCTAGCTGAACAGGCCTATTTGGAACAAAATGTACTCTTCCCCACCTTGAATACTATGATTTTCAGAATGTATTCTTTCACAAACTTACTCACATCTCAGGCAAAAAATGTGCTATATGATCCTGCTTCTAACACAGTGGGTTTCCTTTCGAGAGATACATGTGTTTCCACAAGATAGCTGAATGGGCCTATTTGGAGCAAAAGAACCAATTCTCCTGTAAATCTATGATTTGCATGAAGTATTCCTTTCAAAAACTAACTAAATTCTCACAGGGATACATGTGCTGGATCCTGCAGCTTGTAAGGAACCTATGTTTTGCAGGAAGTCTTCCTCTGAAAAACGACTTCAATTCTCACAGGGAAACAATGTGCTAGATGCTCCTGCTTAAAACACAGATGGCTGTCTTTGGAGAGATACATGGTTTTCTTCAACTCAGCCGAATAGGCATATTTGGAACAAAGACAGCCTATCACCACCTTGAAAAATCCACTTTGCAGAATTTGTACCTTCCAAAAAATAAGTCTAGTCCTTCAGGGAAATAACACGCTAGATGCTCCTGCTTCTAACACAGATGGATTTCTTTGGAGAGGTACATGTATTTCTTCAACTCAGATGAATAGTCCCATATGGATCATACAGAAGCTGTCTCCACATGGAAACACCCAAGTTGCAAAATTAGGCTTTTCAAATACTAACGCAATTTCGAGGGAAACAATGTACTAGATCCTCCTGCTTCTAAAATACATGGTTATTGTTATAGGGATACATGTGTTACTTCAACTTAGCTGAATACGCCTATTTGGATCAAAGAGACCCTATATGCACCTTGAAACACCTACGTTGAAGAAAGATACCTGGTAGAACCTAAATAGATTCTCCAGGGGAAAAATGTGCTTAATGCCGCAGCTTCTAACATGGATGGTTTTCAGGAAGGGAAAAATGTGCTTTTTCAGCTCATCTGCAAAGACCTTTTGGAGCCAACAAATCTATCTCCACCTTGAAAACTATGCATTGCAGGATGTTTTCCTTTCAAAAACTAACTGAATTTTGACAGGGAAGTGATATGCTTGATGCTCCTTCTTCTATCATAGATGGTTTTCTTTCTAGAGATACATGTGTTTCTTAAACTTAGCGGAATAGGCCTTCCTGGAGCAGACAGAGACTATCTCCACCTTGAAAACTGATATACAGGAAGTATTCATTAAAAAAACTAACTCAGTTCTCACAGGGAAACAATGTGCCACATGCTGCATGTTCTATAACAGATGGTTTTCTTTGGAGAGATACATGTGTTTCTTCAACTCAGCTGAATAGCCCTACTTCGAGCAAACAAAGCCTAACACCTCCTTGAAACACCTAAGTTTCAAAACTATTCCCTACAAAAAAAACTCAGTTCTCAAAGGTCATCAATGCACTAGATGCTCCTGATTCAAAATTAGATGGTTTTCTTTATAGAGATACATGTGTTTCTTCAACTCAGCGGAGTAGGCCTGTTTGGAGCAAGAAAGCCTTTCTCCACCTTAGAAAGTATGATTTGCAGGAAGTATTTCTTTCAAAAAATAACTCAGTTCTAACAGGGAAACAATGTTTTTGATGCTCATGCTCCTAACACACATGGTTTTCATTTGAGCAATATATGTATTTCTTCAACTTAGCTGAATGGGCCTATTTGGGGCAAACAGACCCTATCTCCACCTTGAAACATGTAAATTGCAGGGAGTATTCCATCAAAAACGAACTCAATTCTCACAGGGAAACAATGTTCTAGATGCTCCTGCTTCTAACACAGATGATTGTCATTGGAGAGATACATGTGTTTCTTCAACTCAGCTGAATAGGCCTATTCGGAACAAAGAGAGATTATCACCACCTTGAAAAATCCACGTTGCAGGAAGTATTCCACTCAAAAATGAACTCAATTCTTTCAGGGAAACAATGTGCTAGATGCTGCTGCTTCTAACACAGATGGTTTACTTTAGAGATATATATGTGTTTCTTCAACTTAGCTGAATATGCCTATTTTGAAAAAAATTCGCTTTTCCCCCCTGTGAAAACTATGATTTGCAGGACGTATTACTTGGGAAAACGAAAACAAGCCTCACAGGAATACAATGTGCTAGGTGCTGCAGCTTCTAACATAGAAGGTTTTCTTTGAAGAGATACATGTGTTTCTTAAACTCAGCTGAATAACCATATTCGGAGCTAACAGAGCCCACTGAAACTGAAACACCTAAGTTGCAGGAAGTATTCCTTTCAAAAATTAAGTATATCCTCACAGGGAAACAAAGTGTGAAATGCTTCTGCTTCTGAAACAGATGGTTTTGTTTTAAGAGATACATGTCTTTCTTCAACTCATCTGAATAGGCCTATTTGGAACAACATGAGTCGTAATCCACCTTGAAAACTGTGAAATGCAGCAAGTTTTCCTTTCAGAAACAAACTCAGTTCTCCTAGGAAAACAATGTGCCAGATGCTCCTGCTTCTAACACAGATGGTTTTCTTACGAGAGATACATGATTTTCTTCCACTTAGCTGAAGAGGCCTATTTGGAACTAAATGAACTTCTCCCCACGTTGAATACTATGATTGGCAAGATGAATTCTTTCAAAAACTAACTCAATTCTCAGGCAAACAATGTGCTTAATGTTCCTACTTCTAGCACAGATGGTTTTCTTTTGAGAACTACATGTGCTTCTTCCACTTAGCTGAATAGGCCTATTTCAACCAAAATGAGCCTTTTCCGACCTAGAAAACTACGATTTGCAGGAGGTATTCCTTTCCAAAACTAGCTCAATTTTCACACAGAAAAAAATGTGCTAGATGCTCCTGTTTCTAAAGCAGATGGTTTTCTCTATACAGAGACATGTGTTTCTTCCACTTAGCTGACTCGGCCTATTTGGAGCAAACATAGCGCATCTCCACCTTTAACACCCAAGATCCAGGAAGTATTCATTTCAAAACCTACATCGATCTCACACAGAAACAAACCTAGATATGGCAGCTTCGGACAGGATGACTTTCTTTGGAGAAATGTTGTGTTTCTTCAACTCTGCTGAATATATCTCTTTTGAGCAACATGAGCTGCAATCCACCAGTAAACTATGATTTGCAAGAAGTTTTCCTTTGAAAAACTAACTCAGTTCTCACTGGAAAAGAGTGTGGTAGATGATCTTGCAGATCAAACATCGTCAGAAAGAAGGTTGTCTTTTGAGTGGTACATGCGTTTCTTCAACTTAGGTGATAAGGCCTATTTGGAGCAAACAGAGCCTATCTCCACCTTGAAAACTATCATATGCAGGAAGTATTCATTTAAAACACGAATGCAATTCTCACTGAAAACAATGTGCTAAATACTGCCCCTCCATCACAGATGGGTTTTTTTGGTGAGATACATGTGTTTCTTCAACACAGCTGAAATGCCGTACTTGGAGAAAACAGAATCTAAATCCACCTTGAAATAACGAACTTTTAGGAAGTATTCCTTTCAAAAACTAAAATAGTTCTCAAGGAAACAATGCACTAGATGCTTCTGCTACTAACTTAGATGGTTTTCTTTATAGACATCCATGTGTTTCTTAAACTCAACTGAATAGGACTATTTGGAGCAAACAGAAGCTTTCTCCACCTTGAAAACTAAACTTTGCAGGAAGAATTCCTTTCAAACACTAAATAAATTCTCACAGGGAAAAAATCTGCTAGATGTTGCAGCTTCTACCATAGAGGGTTTGCTTTGGAGAGATACATGTGTTTCTTCAACTCAGTGGAGTAATCATATTTGGAGCAAACACAGTCCATCTCCACCTGAAACACGTAAGATGCAGGAAGTATTCCATTCCAAAACGAATTCAATTCTCACATGGGAACAATCAGTGAGATGCTCCTGCTTCTAACGAGGATGGTTTTCTTTGAGAGAATCATGTGTTTCTTCAACTTAGCTGAAAAGA
This sequence comes from Castor canadensis, assembly GCF_047511655.1. Taxonomy (NCBI): domain Eukaryota; kingdom Metazoa; phylum Chordata; class Mammalia; order Rodentia; family Castoridae; genus Castor; species Castor canadensis. The sequence continues at coordinate 17,477,602 of NC_133403.1, forward strand.
TCAATTTGAAGCAAAAAGAACTTATCTCCACCCTGAAATCTATGATTGGCAGGAAGTATTCCTTTCAAAACTAACTCAACTCTCTCAGGGAAACAACATGCCAAATGCTGCTGCTTCTTACATGGAAGGTTTTCTTTATAGAGGCACATATGTTTCTTCAACTTAGTTGAATAGGCCTATTTGCAGCACACACCACTATCTCCATCTAGAAACACCTAATTAGCAGGAAGTATTCCCTTCAAGACCTAAACCTATTCTCACAGGGAAACCATGTGCTTGACACAGCAGCCACGAACAGAGATGATTTTCTTGGGAGGGATGCATGTGTTTCTTCAATTCTGCTGAATAGTCCTGTGTGTAGCAACATTAGCCATAATCCACCTTGAAAAGTGTGATTTTCAAGAAGTATTCCTCTCATAAACTAACTCAGTTCTCCAAGGAAAAAATGTGCTAGATGCTCATGCTTCTAACAGAGATAGTTTTCTTTGGGAGATGTATGTGTTTGTTAAACTCAGCTAAATAGCCCTATTTGGATCAAACAGAGCCTATCTCCTCCTTGAAACACCTAAGTGGCAGAAATTATGTCTTTCAAAAACTAACTCAGTTTCTAGGGAAACAATATAATAGATTCTCCTGCTTATTACATACATGGTTTTCTCTATAGAGTTACATGTGTATCTTCAACTTAGCAGAAAAAGCCTATTTGGAGCAAACATACCCTATCTGCACCTTGAAACACCTACGTTGCAGGAAGTATTCTTTACAAAACCTAAATCGATTCTCACAGGGAAACAATGTGCTAAATGCTGCCGCTTCTAACATAGATGGTTTTCAGTGAGGGATAAATGTGCTTTTTCAACTCATCAGAAAAGGCCAATTTGGAGCAAAGTGTCTATCTCCACCTGGAAAACTATGATTTGCAGGATGAATTCCTTTGAAACACTAACTGAACTTTCAAAGGGAAGTAATGTGCTAGATGCTCCTTCTTCTATCATAGACGGTTTTTGGAGGAAACCGACCTGATCTCCACCTGGAAACACCTACGTTGCAGTAAGTACACCTTTCAAAAGCTAAATCGATTCTCATAGGGAAACAGTGTGCCATGGCCTCAGATTCTAAAACAGATGGTTTTATTTGAGGGATACACGTACTTATGGAACTCATCTGAAAAGGCCTATTGGGAGCAAACACAGCCTATCACCACCCTGGAAACTATGGTTTGCAGGAAGTATAGTTTTCAAAGAGTCAGTGAATTCTCACAGGGAAACAATCTGCTGGAGCCTGCAGCTTCTAACATGGATGGTTTTCTGTGGAGAGATACATTTGTTTCTTCAAGTCAGCTGAATAGGGCCATATGCAGGAACATGAGCACTAATCCACCTTGAAAACTGTGATTTGCAGGAAGTATTCCTGGGAAAACTAACTCAATTCTCACAGAGGAATAATATGCTAGATGCTCCTGCTTCTAACCGAGATGATTTTCTCTCGAGAGATACAAGTGTTTCTTCAACTTAGCTGAACAGGGATTTTTGGAAGACTATGAGCCTCTCCCATCTTCAAGACTCTGATTTGTAGAATGGATTCTTTCAAGAACTACCTCAGTTCTCATAAGGAAACAAGGTGCTAGATTCTCCTGCTTCAAGCACAGATGGTTGTCTTTGGAGAGATATATGTGTTTCTTCAACTCAGCTGAATAGCCCCTTTTGAATCCATCAGAGCCTATCTCCACTATGAAAACTGTGATATGCGGGACATATTCTTTCAAAAACTAACTCAATTCCCAGGCAAAGAATGTGGTAGGTTTTCCTGATTCTAACACAGATGGTTTTCTTTCCAGAGATCTATGTGTTTCATTAAGAGAGCTGAATAGGCCAATTTGAACGAATAGCGCCTAACTTCCTGGCAAACTATGACTTGCAGGAAGAATTCCTTTAAAAAACTAAGTCAATTCTGAGAGGAATGCAATGTGCTAGATGTTCCTTTTTATAACACAAATGGTTTTTTTTTTGAGAGATACATGTGATTCTTCAACTCCTCTGAATAGGCCTATTTGGAGCAATATGAACCGTAATCCACCTAGGCAGCTATGAGTCGCAAAAACTAACTCAGTTCTCACAGGGAAACAATGTGCTAGACACTCCTGCTTCTAACACAGATGGTTGTCTTTCGAGAAAAACGTGTGTTTCTTCAACTGAGCTGAATAGGCCTATTTCAAGCAAAATGACCCTTTGCCCACCTTGAAAATGATGACTTGCAGGACGTATTCCTTTCAAAAACTAGTTCAATTCTCATACTGAAACAATGTGTAAAATGCTTCTGCTTCTATCAAAGGTGGTTTTCTTTATACAGATACATGGGTTTCTTCAACTTACCTGACTAGGCCTATTTGGAGCAAACAGAGCCTATCTCCACCTTGAAACACACAAGTTGCAGGAAGTATTCCTTTCAAAACCTATATCGATTCTCACAGGGAAACAATGTGAAAGAAATGGCAGCTACGAACAGAGATGATTTTCTTTGGAGAGATTTATGTGGTTCTTTAACTCAACTGAATAAGCCTATTTGGAGCAACATGAGCAGTACTCCACCTTGAAGAATATGATTTGTAGAGTTTACCTTTGAAAAACCAACTCGGATCTCACAGGAAAACAATGTGGTTGATGTACCTACTTCAAACACCCATGGGTTTCTTACGAGAGATACATGTGTTTCTTCAACCTAGCTGAACAGGCCTATTTGGAACAAAATGTACTCTTCCCCACCTTGAATACTATGATTTTCAGAATGTATTCTTTCACAAACTTACTCACATCTCAGGCAAAAAATGTGCTATATGATCCTGCTTCTAACACAGTGGGTTTCCTTTCGAGAGATACATGTGTTTCCTCAAGATAGCTGAATGGGCCTATTTGGAGCAAAAGAACCAATTCTCCTGTAAATCTATGATTTGCATGAAGTATTCCTTTCAAAAACTAACTAAATTCTCACAGGGATACATGTGCTGGATCCTGCAGCTTGTAAGGAACCTATGTTTTGCAGGAAGTCTTCCTCTGAAAAACGACTTCAATTCTCACAGGGAAACAATGTGCTAGATGCTCCTGCTTAAAACACAGATGGCTGTCTTTGGAGAGATACATGGTTTTCTTCAACTCAGCCGAATAGGCATATTTGGAACAAAGACAGCCTATCACCACCTTGAAAAATCCACTTTGCAGAATTTGTACCTTCCAAAAAATAAGTCTAGTCCTTCAGGGAAATAACACGCTAGATGCTCCTGCTTCTAACACAGATGGATTTCTTTGGAGAGGTACATGTATTTCTTCAACTCAGATGAATAGTCCCATATGGATCATACAGAAGCTGTCTCCACATGGAAACACCCAAGTTGCAAAATTAGGCTTTTCAAATACTAACGCAATTTCGAGGGAAACAATGTACTAGATCCTCCTGCTTCTAAAATACATGGTTATTGTTATAGGGATACATGTGTTACTTCAACTTAGCTGAATACGCCTATTTGGATCAAAGAGACCCTATATGCACCTTGAAACACCTACGTTGAAGAAAGATACCTGGTAGAACCTAAATAGATTCTCCAGGGGAAAAATGTGCTTAATGCCGCAGCTTCTAACATGGATGGTTTTCAGGAAGGGAAAAATGTGCTTTTTCAGCTCATCTGCAAAGACCTTTTGGAGCCAACAAATCTATCTCCACCTTGAAAACTATGCATTGCAGGATGTTTTCCTTTCAAAAACTAACTGAATTTTGACAGGGAAGTGATATGCTTGATGCTCCTTCTTCTATCATAGATGGTTTTCTTTCTAGAGATACATGTGTTTCTTAAACTTAGCGGAATAGGCCTTCCTGGAGCAGACAGAGACTATCTCCACCTTGAAAACTGATATACAGGAAGTATTCATTAAAAAAACTAACTCAGTTCTCACAGGGAAACAATGTGCCACATGCTGCATGTTCTATAACAGATGGTTTTCTTTGGAGAGATACATGTGTTTCTTCAACTCAGCTGAATAGCCCTACTTCGAGCAAACAAAGCCTAACACCTCCTTGAAACACCTAAGTTTCAAAACTATTCCCTACAAAAAAAACTCAGTTCTCAAAGGTCATCAATGCACTAGATGCTCCTGATTCAAAATTAGATGGTTTTCTTTATAGAGATACATGTGTTTCTTCAACTCAGCGGAGTAGGCCTGTTTGGAGCAAGAAAGCCTTTCTCCACCTTAGAAAGTATGATTTGCAGGAAGTATTTCTTTCAAAAAATAACTCAGTTCTAACAGGGAAACAATGTTTTTGATGCTCATGCTCCTAACACACATGGTTTTCATTTGAGCAATATATGTATTTCTTCAACTTAGCTGAATGGGCCTATTTGGGGCAAACAGACCCTATCTCCACCTTGAAACATGTAAATTGCAGGGAGTATTCCATCAAAAACGAACTCAATTCTCACAGGGAAACAATGTTCTAGATGCTCCTGCTTCTAACACAGATGATTGTCATTGGAGAGATACATGTGTTTCTTCAACTCAGCTGAATAGGCCTATTCGGAACAAAGAGAGATTATCACCACCTTGAAAAATCCACGTTGCAGGAAGTATTCCACTCAAAAATGAACTCAATTCTTTCAGGGAAACAATGTGCTAGATGCTGCTGCTTCTAACACAGATGGTTTACTTTAGAGATATATATGTGTTTCTTCAACTTAGCTGAATATGCCTATTTTGAAAAAAATTCGCTTTTCCCCCCTGTGAAAACTATGATTTGCAGGACGTATTACTTGGGAAAACGAAAACAAGCCTCACAGGAATACAATGTGCTAGGTGCTGCAGCTTCTAACATAGAAGGTTTTCTTTGAAGAGATACATGTGTTTCTTAAACTCAGCTGAATAACCATATTCGGAGCTAACAGAGCCCACTGAAACTGAAACCCCTAAGTTGCAGGAAGTATTCGTTTCAAAAATTAAGTATATCCTCACAGGGAAACAAAGTGTGAAATGCTTCTGCTTCTGAAACAGATGGTTTTGTTTTAAGAGATACATGTCTTTCTTCAACTCATCTGAATAGGCCTATTTGGAACAACATGAGTCGTAATCCACCTTGAAAACTGTGAAATGCAGCAAGTTTTCCTTTCAGAAACAAACTCAGTTCTCCTAGGAAAACAATGTGCCAGATGCTCCTGCTTCTAACACAGATGGTTTTCTTACGAGAGATACATGATTTTCTTCCACTTAGCTGAAGAGGCCTATTTGGAACTAAATGAACTTCTCCCCACGTTGAATACTATGATTGGCAAGATGAATTCTTTCAAAAACTAACTCAATTCTCAGGCAAACAATGTGCTTAATGTTCCTACTTCTAGCACAGATGGTTTTCTTTTGAGAACTACATGTGCTTCTTCCACTTAGCTGAATAGGCCTATTTCAACCAAAATGAGCCTTTTCCGACCTAGAAAACTACGATTTGCAGGAGGTATTCCTTTCCAAAACTAGCTCAATTTTCACACAGAAAAAAATGTGCTAGATGCTCCTGTTTCTAAAGCAGATGGTTTTCTCTATACAGAGACATGTGTTTCTTCCACTTAGCTGACTCGGCCTATTTGGAGCAAACATAGCGCATCTCCACCTTTAACACCCAAGATCCAGGAAGTATTCATTTCAAAACCTACATCGATCTCACACAGAAACAAACCTAGATATGGCAGCTTCGGACAGGATGACTTTCTTTGGAGAAATGTTGTGTTTCTTCAACTCTGCTGAATATATCTCTTTTGAGCAACATGAGCTGCAATCCACCAGTAAACTATGATTTGCAAGAAGTTTTCCTTTGAAAAACTAACTCAGTTCTCACTGGAAAAGAGTGTGGTAGATGATCTTGCAGATCAAACATCGTCAGAAAGAAGGTTGTCTTTTGAGTGGTACATGCGTTTCTTCAACTTAGGTGATAAGGCCTATTTGGAGCAAACAGAGCCTATCTCCACCTTGAAAACTATCATATGCAGGAAGTATTCATTTAAAACACGAATGCAATTCTCACTGAAAACAATGTGCTAAATACTGCCCCTCCATCACAGATGGGTTTTTTTGGTGAGATACATGTGTTTCTTCAACACAGCTGAAATGCCGTACTTGGAGAAAACAGAATCTAAATCCACCTTGAAATAACGAACTTTTAGGAAGTATTCCTTTCAAAAACTAAAATAGTTCTCAAGGAAACAATGCACTAGATGCTTCTGCTACTAACTTAGATGGTTTTCTTTATAGACATCCATGTGTTTCTTAAACTCAACTGAATAGGACTATTTGGAGCAAACAGAAGCTTTCTCCACCTTGTAAACTAAACTTTGCAGGAAGAATTCCTTTCAAACACTAAATGAATTCTCACAGGGAAAAAATCTGCTAGATGTTGCAGCTTCTACCATAGAGGGTTTGCTTTGGAGAGATACATGTGTTTCTTCAACTCAGTGGAGTAATCATATTTGGAGCAAACACAGTCCATCTCCACCTGAAACACGTAAGATGCAGGAAGTATTCCATTCCAAAACGAATTCAATTCTCACATGGGAACAATCAGTGAGATGCTCCTGCTTCTAACGAGGATGGTTTTCTTTGAGAGAATCATGTGTTTCTTCAACTTAGCTGAAAAGATCAATTTGAAGCAAAAAGAACTTATCTCCACCCTGAAATCTATGATTGGCAGGAAGTATTATTTTCAAAACTAACTCAACTCTCTCAGGGAAACAACATGCCAAATGCTGCTGCTTCTTACATGGAAGGTTTTCTTTATAGAGGCACATATGTTTCTTCAACTTAGTTGAATAGGCCTATTTGCAGCACACACCACTATCTCCATCTAGAAACACCTAATTAGCAGGAAGTATTCCCTTCAAGACCTAAACCTATTCTCACAGGGAAACCATGTGCTTGACACAGCAGCCACGAACAGAGATGATTTTCTTGGGAGGGATGCATGTGTTTCTTCAATTCTGCTGAATAGTCCTGTGTGTAGCAACATTAGCCATAATCCACCTTGAAAAGTGTGATTTTCAAGAAGTATTCCTCTCATAAACTAACTCAGTTCTCCAAGGAAAAAATGTGCTAGATGCTCATGCTTCTAACAGAGATAGTTTTCTTTGGGAGATGTATGTGTTTGTTAAACTCAGCTAAATAGCCCTATTTGGATCAAACAGAGCCTATCTCCTCCTTGAAACACCTAAGTGGCAGAAATTATGTCTTTCAAAAACTAACTCAGTTTCTAGGGAAACAATATAATAGATTCTCCTGCTTATTACATACATGGTTTTCTCTATAGAGTTACATGTGTATCTTCAACTTAGCAGAAAAAGCCTATTTGGAGCAAACATACCCTATCTGCACCTTGAAACACCTACGTTGCAGGAAGTATTCTTTACAAAACCTAAATCGTTTCTCACAGGGAAACAATGTGCTAAATGCTGCCGCTTCTAACATAGATGGTTTTCAGTGAGGGATAAATGTGCTTTTTCAACTCATCAGAAAAGGCCAATTTGGAGCAAAGTGTCTATCTCCACCTGGAAAACTATGATTTGCAGGATGAATTCCTTTGAAACACTAACTGAACTTTCAAAGGGAAGTAATGTGCTAGATGCTCCTTCTTCTATCATAGACGGTTTTTGGAGGAAACCGACCTGATCTCCACCTGGAAACACCTACGTTGCAGTAAGTACACCTTTCAAAAGCTAAATCGATTCTCATAGGGAAACAGTGTGCCATGGCCTCAGATTCTAAAACAGATGGTTTTATTTGAGGGATACACGTACTTATGGAACTCATCTGAAAAGGCCTATTGGGAGCAAACACAGCCTATCACCACCCTGGAAACTATGGTTTGCAGGAAGTATAGTTTTCAAAGAGTCAGTGAATTCTCACAGGGAAACAATCTGCTGGAGCCTGCAGCTTCTAACATGGATGGTTTTCTGTGGAGAGATACATTTGTTTCTTCAAGTCAGCTGAATAGGGCCATATGCAGGAACATGAGCACTAATCCACCTTGAAAACTGTGATTTGCAGGAAGTATTCCTGGGAAAACTAACTCAATTCTCACAGAGGAATAATATGCTAGATGCTCCTGCTTCTAACCGAGATGATTTTCTCTCGAGAGATACAAGTGTTTCTTCAACTTAGCTGAACAGGGATTTTTGGAAGACTATGAGCCTCTCCCATCTTCAAGACTCTGATTTGTAGAATGGATTCTTTCAAGAACTACCTCAGTTCTCATAAGGAAACAAGGTGCTAGATTCTCCTGCTTCAAGCACAGATGGTTGTCTTTGGAGAGATATATGTGTTTCTTCAACTCAGCTGAATAGCCCCTTTTGAATCCATCAGAGCCTATCTCCACTATGAAAACTGTGATATGCGGGACATATTCTTTCAAAAACTAACTCAATTCCCAGGCAAAGAATGTGGTAGGTTTTCCTGATTCTAACACAGATGGTTTTCTTTCCAGAGATCTATGTGTTTCATTAAGAGAGCTGAATAGGCCAATTTGAACGAATAGCGCCTAACTTCCTGGCAAACTATGACTTGCAGGAAGAATTCCTTTAAAAAACTAAGTCAATTCTGAGAGGAATGCAATGTGCTAGATGTTCCTTTTTATAACACAAATGGTTTTTTTTTTGAGAGATACATGTGATTCTTCAACTCCTCTGAATAGGCCTATTTGGAGCAATATGAACCGTAATCCACCTAGGCAGCTATGAGTCGCAAAAACTAACTCAGTTCTCACAGGGAAACAATGTGCTAGACACTCCTGCTTCTAACACAGATGGTTGTCTTTCGAGAAAAACGTGTGTTTCTTCAACTGAGCTGAATAGGCCTATTTCAAGCAAAATGACCCTTTGCCCACCTTGAAAATGATGACTTGCAGGACGTATTCCTTTCAAAAACTAGTTCAATTCTCATACTGAAACAATGTGTAAAATGCTTCTGCTTCTATCAAAGGTGGTTTTCTTTATACAGATACATGGGTTTCTTCAACTTACCTGACTAGGCCTATTTGGAGCAAACAGAGCCTATCTCCACCTTGAAACACACAAGTTGCAGGAAGTATTCCTTTCAAAACCTATATCGATTCTCACAGGGAAACAATGTGAAAGAAATGGCAGCTACGAACAGAGATGATTTTCTTTGGAGAGATTTATGTGGTTCTTTAACTCAACTGAATAAGCCTATTTGGAGCAACATGAGCAGTACTCCACCTTGAAGAATATGATTTGTAGAGTTTACCTTTGAAAAACCAACTCGGATCTCACAGGAAAACAATGTGGTTGATGTACCTACTTCAAACACCCATGGGTTTCTTACGAGAGATACATGTGTTTCTTCAACCTAGCTGAACAGGCCTATTTGGAACAAAATGTACTCTTCCCCACCTTGAATACTATGATTTTCAGAATGTATTCTTTCACAAACTTACTCACATCTCAGGCAAAAAATGTGCTATATGATCCTGCTTCTAACACAGTGGGTTTCCTTTCGAGAGATACATGTGTTTCCACAAGATAGCTGAATGGGCCTATTTGGAGCAAAAGAACCAATTCTCCTGTAAATCTATGATTTGCATGAAGTATTCCTTTCAAAAACTAACTAAATTCTCACAGGGATACATGTGCTGGATCCTGCAGCTTGTAAGGAACCTATGTTTTGCAGGAAGTCTTCCTCTGAAAAACGACTTCAATTCTCACAGGGAAACAATGTGCTAGATGCTCCTGCTTAAAACACAGATGGCTGTCTTTGGAGAGATACATGGTTTTCTTCAACTCAGCCGAATAGGCATATTTGGAACAAAGACAGCCTATCACCACCTTGAAAAATCCACTTTGCAGAATTTGTACCTTCCAAAAAATAAGTCTAGTCCTTCAGGGAAATAACACGCTAGATGCTCCTGCTTCTAACACAGATGGATTTCTTTGGAGAGGTACATGTATTTCTTCAACTCAGATGAATAGTCCCATATGGATCATACAGAAGCTGTCTCCACATGGAAACACCCAAGTTGCAAAATTAGGCTTTTCAAATACTAACGCAATTTCGAGGGAAACAATGTACTAGATCCTCCTGCTTCTAAAATACATGGTTATTGTTATAGGGATACATGTGTTACTTCAACTTAGCTGAATATGCCTGTTTGGATCAAAGAGACCCTATATGCACCTTGAAACACCTACGTTGAAGAAAGATACCTGGTAGAACCTAAATAGATTCTCCAGGGGAAAAATGTGCTTAATGCCGCAGCTTCTAACATGGATGGTTTTCAGGAAGGGAAAAATGTGCTTTTTCAGCTCATCTGCAAAGACCTTTTGGAGCCAACAAATCTATCTCCACCTTGAAAACTATGCTTTGCAGGATGTTTTCCTTTCAAAAACTAACTGAATTTTGACAGGGAAATGATATGCTTGATGCTCCTTCTTCTATCATAGATGGTTTTCTTTCTAGAGATACATGTGTTTCTTAAACTTAGTGGAATAGGCCTTCCTGGAGCAGACAGAGACTATCTCCACCTTGAAAACTGATATACAGGAAGTATTCATTAAAAAAACTAACTCAGTTCTCACAGGGAAACAATGTGCCACATGCTGCATGTTCTATAACAGATGGTTTTCTTTGGAGAGATACATGTGTTTCTTCAACTCAGCTGAATAGCCCTACTTCGAGCAAACAAAGCCTAACACCTCCTTGAAACACCTAAGTTTCAAAACTATTCCCTACAAAAAAAACTCAGTTCTCAAAGGTCATCAATGCACTAGATGCTCCTGATTCAAAATTAGATGGTTTTCTTTACAGAGATACATGTGTTTCTTCAACTCAGCGGAGTAGGCCTGTTTGGAGCAAGAAAGCCTTTCTCCACCTTAGAAAGTATGATTTGCAGGAAGTATTTCTTTCAAAAAATAACTCAGTTCTAACAGGGAAACAATGTTTTTGATGCTCATGCTCCTAACACACATGGTTTTCATTTGAGCAATATATGTATTTCTTCAACTTAGCTGAATGGGCCTATTTGGGGCAAACAGACCCTATCTCCACCTTGAAACATGTAAATTGCAGGGAGTATTCCATCAAAAACGAACTCAATTCTCACAGGTAAACAATGTTCTAGATGCTCCTGCTTCTAACACAGATAATTGTCATTGGAGAGATACATGTGTTTCTTCAACTCAGCTGAATAGGCCTATTCGGAACAAAGAGAGATTATCACCACCTTGAAAAATCCACGTTGCAGGAAGTATTCCACTCAAAAATGAACTCAATTCTTTCAGGGAAACAATGTGCTAGATGCTGCTGCTTCTAACACAGATGGTTTACTTTAGAGATATATATGTGTTTCTTCAACTTAGCTGAATATGCCTATTTTAAAAAAAATTCGCTTTTCCCCCTGTGAAAACTATGATTTGCAGGACGTATTACTTGGGAAAACGAAAACAAGCCTCACAGGAATACAATGTGCTAGGTGCTGCAGCTTCTAACATAGAAGGTTTTCTTTGAAGAGATACATGTGTTTCTTAAACTCAGCTGAATAACCATATTCGGAGCTAACAGAGCCCACTGAAACTGAAACACCTAAGTTGCAGGAAGTATTCCTTTCAAAAATTAAGTATATCCTCACAGGGAAACAAAGTGTGAAATGCTTCTGCTTCTGAAACAGATGGTTTTGTTTTAAGAGATACATGTCTTTCTTCAACTCATCTGAATAGGCCTATTTGGAACAACATGAGTCGTAATCCACCTTGAAAACTGTGAAATGCAGCAAGTTTTCCTTTCAGAAACAAACTCAGTTCTCCTAGGAAAACAATGTGCCAGATGCTCCTGCTTCTAACACAGATGGTTTTCTTACGAGAGATACATGATTTTCTTCCACTTAGCTGAAGAGGCCTATTTGGAACTAAATGAACTTCTCCCCACGTTGAATACTATGATTGGCAAGATGAATTCTTTCAAAAACTAACTCAATTCTCAGGCAAACAATGTGCTTAATGTTCCTACTTCTAGCACAGATGGTTTTCTTTTGAGAACTACATGTGCTTCTTCCACTTAGCTGAATAGGCCTATTTCAACCAAAATGAGCCTTTTCCGACCTAGAAAACTACGATTTGCAGGAGGTATTCCTTTCCAAAACTAGCTCAATTTTCACACAGAAGAAAGTGTGCTAGATGCTCCTGTTTCTAAAGCAGATGGTTTTCTCTATACAGAGACATGTGTTTCTTCCACTTAGCTGACTCGGCCTATTTGGAGCAAACATAGCGCATCTCCACCTTTAACACCCAAGATCCAGGAAGTATTCATTTCAAAACCTACATCGATCTCACACAGAAACAAACCTAGATATGGCAGCTTCGGACAGGATGACTTTCTTTGGAGAAATGTTGTGTTTCTTCAACTCTGCTGAATATATCTCTTTTGAGCAACATGAGCTGCAATCCACCAGTAAACTATGATTTGCAAGAAGTTTTCCTTTGAAAAACTAACTCAGTTCTCACTGGAAAAGAGTGTGGTAGATGATCTTGCAGATCAAACATCGTCAGAAAGAAGGTTGTCTTTTGAGTGGTACATGCGTTTCTTCAACTTAGGTGATAAGGCCTATTTGGAGCAAACAGAGCCTATCTCCACCTTGAAAACTATCATATGCAGGAAGTATTCATTTAAAACACGAATGCAATTCTCACTGAAAACAATGTGCTAAATACTGCCCCTCCATCACAGATGGGTTTTTTTGGTGAGATACATGTGTTTCTTCAACACAGCTGAAATGCCGTACTTGGAGAAAACAGAATCTAAATCCACCTTGAAATAACGAACTTTTAGGAAGTATTCCTTTCAAAAACTAAAATAGTTCTCAAGGAAACAATGCACTAGATGCTTCTGCTACTAACTTAGATGGTTTTCTTTATAGACATCCATGTGTTTCTTAAACTCAACTGAATAGGACTATTTGGAGCAAACAGAAGCTTTCTCCACCTTGTAAACTAAACTTTGCAGGAAGAATTCCTTTCAAACACTAAATGAATTCTCACAGGGAAAAAATCTGCTAGATGTTGCAGCTTCTACCATAGAGGGTTTGCTTTGGAGAGATACATGTGTTTCTTCAACTCAGTGGAGTAATCATATTTGGAGCAAACACAGTCCATCTCCACCTGAAACACGTAAGATGCAGGAAGTATTCCATTCCAAAACGAATTCAATTCTCACATGGGAACAATCAGTGAGATGCTCCTGCTTCTAACGAGGATGGTTTTCTTTGAGAGAATCATGTGTTTCTTCAACTTAGCTGAAAAGATCAATTTGAAGCAAAAAGAACTTATCTCCACCCTGAAATCTATGATTGGCAGGAAGTATTATTTTCAAAACTAACTCAACTCTCTCAGGGAAACAACATGCCAAATGCTGCTGCTTCTTACATGGAAGGTTTTCTTTATAGAGGCACATATGTTTCTTCAACTTAGTTGAATAGGCCTATTTGCAGCACACACCACTATCTCCACCTAGAAACACCTAATTAGCAGGAAGTATTCCCTTCAAGACCTAAACCTATTCTCACAGGGAAACCATGTGCTTGACACAGCAGCCACGAACAGAGATGATTTTCTTGGGAGGGATGCATGTGTTTCTTCAATTCTGCTGAATAGTCCTGTGTGTAGCAACATTAGCCATAATCCACCTTGAAAAGTGTGATTTCAAGAAGTATTCCTCTCATAAACTAACTCAGTTCTCCAAGGAAAAAAGGTGCTAGATGCTCATGCTTCTTACAGAGATAGTTTTCTTTGGGAGATGTATGTGTTTGTTAAACTCAGCTAAATAGCCCTATTTGGATCAAACAGAGCCTATCTCCTCCTTGAAACACCTAAGTGGCAGAAATTATGTCTTTCAAAAACTAACTCAGTTTCTAGGGAAACAATATAATAGATTCTCCTGCTTATTACATACATGGTTTTCTCTATAGAGTTACATGTGTATCTTCAACTTAGCAGAAAAAGCCTATTTGGAGCAAACATACCCTATCTGCACCTTGAAACACCTACGTTGCAGGAAGTATTCTTTACAAAACCTAAATCGATTCTCACAGGGAAACAATGTGCTAAATGCTGCCACTTCTAACATATATGGTTTTCAGTGAGGGATAAATGTGCTTTTTCAACTCATCAGAAAAGGCCAATTTGGAGCAAAGTGTCTATCTCCACCTGGAAAACTATGATTTGCAGGATGAATTCCTTTCAAACACTAACTGAACTTTCAAAGGGAAGTAATGTGCTAGATGCTCCTTCTTCTATCATAGACGGTTTTTGGAGGAAACCGACCTGATCTCCACCTGGAAACACCTACGTTGCAGTAAGTACACCTTTCAAAAGCTAAATCGATTCTCATAGGGAAACAGTGTGCCATGGCCTCAGATTCTAAAACAGATGGTTTTATTTGAGGGATACACGTACTTATGGAACTCATCTGAAAAGGCCTATTGGGAGCAAACACAGCCTATCACCACCCTGGAAACTATGGTTTGCAGGAAGTATAGTTTTCAAACAGTCAGTGAATTCTCACAGGGAAACAATCTGCTGGAGGCTGCAGCTTCTAACATGGATGGTTTTCTGTGGAGAGATACATTTGTTTCTTCAAGTCAGCTGAATAGGGCCATATGCAGGAACATGAGCACTAATCCACCTTGAAAACTGTGATTTGCAGGAAGTATTCCTGGGAAAACTAACTCAATTCTCACAGAGGAATAATATGCTAGATGCTCCTGCTTCTAACCGAGATGATTTTCTCTCGAGAGATACAAGTGTTTCTTCAACTTAGCTGAACAGGGATTTTTGGAAGACTATGAGCCTCTCCCATCTTCAAGACTCTGATTTGTAGATGGATTCTTTCAAGAACTACCTCAGTTCTCATAAGGAAACAAGGTGCTAGATTCTCCTGCTTCAAGCACAGATGGTTGTCTTTGGAGAGATATATGTGTTTCTTCAACTCAGCTGAATAGCCCCTTTTGAATCCATCAGAGCCTATCTCCACTATGAAAACTGTGATATGCGGGACATATTCTTTCAAAAACTAACTCAATTCCCAGGCAAAGAATGTGGTAGGTTTTCCTGATTCTAACACAGATGGTTTTCTTTCCAGAGATCTATGTGTTTCATTAAGAGAGCTGAATAGGCCAATTTGAACGAATAGCGCCTAACTTCCTGGCAAACTATGACTTGCAGGAAGAATTCCTTTAAAAAACTAAGTCAATTCTGAGAGGAATGCAATGTGCTAGATGTTCCTTTTTATAACACAAATGTTTTTTTTTGAGAGATACATGTGATTCTTCAACTCCTCTGAATAGGCCTATTTGGAGCAATATGAACCGTAATCCACCTAGGCAGCTATGAGTCGCAAAAACTAACTCAGTTCTCACAGGGAAACAATGTGCTAGACACTCCTGCTTCTAACACAGATGGTTGTCTTTCGAGAAAAACGTGTGTTTCTTCAACTGAGCTGAATAGGCCTATTTCAAGCAAAATGACCCTTTGCCCACCTTGAAAATGATGACTTGCAGGACGTATTCCTTTCAAAAACTAGTTCAATTCTCATACTGAAACAATGTGTAAAATGCTTCTGCTTCTATCAAAGGTGGTTTTCTTTATACAGATACATGGGTTTCTTCAACTTACCTGACTAGGCCTATTTGGAGCAAACAGAGCCTATCTCCACCTTGAAACACACAAGTTGCAGGAAGTATTCCTTTCAAAACCTATATCGATTCTCACAGGGAAACAATGTGAAAGAAATGGCAGCTACGAACAGAGATGATTTTCTTTGGAGAGATTTATGTGGTTCTTTAACTCAACTGAATAAGCCTATTTGGAGCAACATGAGCAGTACTCCACCTTGAAGAATATGATTTGTAGAGTTTACCTTTGAAAAACCAACTCGGATCTCACAGGAAAACAATGTGGTTGATGTACCTACTTCAAACACCCATGGGTTTCTTACGAGAGATACATGTGTTTCTTCAACCTAGCTGAACAGGCCTATTTGGAACAAAATGTACTCTTCCCCACCTTGAATACTATGATTTTCAGAATGTATTCTTTCACAAACTTACTCACATCTCAGGCAAAAAATGTGCTATATGATCCTGCTTCTAACACAGTGGGTTTCCTTTCGAGAGATACATGTGTTTCCACAAGATAGCTGAATGGGCCTATTTGGAGCAAAAGAACCAATTCTCCTGTAAATCTATGATTTGCATGAAGTATTCCTTTCAAAAACTAACTAAATTCTCACAGGGATACATGTGCTGGATCCTGCAGCTTGTAAGGAACCTATGTTTTGCAGGAAGTCTTCCTCTGAAAAACGACTTCAATTCTCACAGGGAAACAATGTGCTAGATGCTCCTGCTTAAAACACAGATGGCTGTCTTTGGAGAGATACATGGTTTTCTTCAACTCAGCCGAATAGGCATATTTGGAACAAAGACAGCCTATCACCACCTTGAAAAATCCACTTTGCAGAATTTGTACCTTCCAAAAAATAAGTCTAGTCCTTCAGGGAAATAACACGCTAGATGCTCCTGCTTCTAACACAGATGGATTTCTTTGGAGAGGTACATGTATTTCTTCAACTCAGATGAATAGTCCCATATGGATCATACAGAAGCTGTCTCCACATGGAAACACCCAAGTTGCAAAATTAGGCTTTTCAAATACTAACGCAATTTCGAGGGAAACAATGTACTAGATCCTCCTGCTTCTAAAATACATGGTTATTGTTATAGGGATACATGTGTTACTTCAACTTAGCTGAATATGCCTGTTTGGATCAAAGAGACCCTATATGCACCTTGAAACACCTACGTTGAAGAAAGATACCTGGTAGAACCTAAACAGATTCTCCAGGGGAAAAATGTGCTTAATGCCGCAGCTTCTAACATGGATGGTTTTCAGGAAGGGAAAAATGTGCTTTTTCAGCTCATCTGCAAAGACCTTTTGGAGCCAACAAATCTATCTCCACCTTGAAAACTATGCTTTGCAGGATGTTTTCCTTTCAAAAACTAACTGAATTTTGACAGGGAAATGATATGCTTGATGCTCCTTCTTCTATCATAGATGGTTTTCTTTCTAGAGATACATGTGTTTCTTAAACTTAGTGGAATAGGCCTTCCTGGAGCAGACAGAGACTATCTCCACCTTGAAAACTGATATACAGGAAGTATTCATTAAAAAAACTAACTCAGTTCTCACAGGGAAACAATGTGCCACATGCTGCATGTTCTATAACAGATGGTTTTCTTTGGAGAGATACATGTGTTTCTTCAACTCAGCTGAATAGCCCTACTTCGAGCAAACAAAGCCTAACACCTCCTTGAAACACCTAAGTTTCAAAACTATTCCCTACAAAAAAAACTCAGTTCTCAAAGGTCATCAATGCAGTAGATGCTCCTGATTCAAAATTAGATGGTTTTCTTTATAGAGATACATGTGTTTCTTCAACTCAGCGGAGTAGGCCTGTTTGGAGCAAGAAAGCCTTTCTCCACCTTAGAAAGTATGATTTGCAGGAAGTATTTCTTTCAAAAAATAACTCAGTTCTAACAGGGAAACAATGTTTTTGATGCTCATGCTCCTAACACACATGGTTTTCATTTGAGCAATATATGTATTTCTTCAACTTAGCTGAATGGGCCTATTTGGGGCAAACAGACCCTATCTCCACCTTGAAACATGTAAATTGCAGGGAGTATTCCATCAAAAACGAACTCAATTCTCACAGGTAAACAATGTTCTAGATGCTCCTGCTTCTAACACAGATAATTGTCATTGGAGAGATACATGTGTTTCTTCAACTCAGCTGAATAGGCCTATTCGGAACAAAGAGAGATTATCACCACCTTGAAAAATCCACGTTGCAGGAAGTATTCCACTCAAAAATGAACTCAATTCTTTCAGGGAAACAATGTGCTAGATGCTGCTGCTTCTAACACAGATGGTTTACTTTAGAGATATATATGTGTTTCTTCAACTTAGCTGAATATGCCTATTTTAAAAAAAATTCGCTTTTCCCCCTGTGAAAACTATGATTTGCAGGACGTATTACTTGGGAAAACGAAAACAAGCCTCACAGGAATACAATGTGCTAGGTGCTGCAGCTTCTAACATAGAAGGTTTTCTTTGAAGAGATACATGTGTTTCTTAAACTCAGCTGAATAACCATATTCGGAGCTAACAGAGCCCACTGAAACTGAAACACCTAAGTTGCAGGAAGTATTCCTTTCAAAAATTAAGTATATCCTCACAGGGAAACAAAGTGTGAAATGCTTCTGCTTCTGAAACAGATGGTTTTGTTTTAAGAGATACATGTCTTTCTTCAACTCATCTGAATAGGCCTATTTGGAACAACATGAGTCGTAATCCACCTTGAAAACTGTGAAATGCAGCAAGTTTTCCTTTCAGAAACAAACTCAGTTCTCCTAGGAAAACAATGTGCCAGATGCTCCTGCTTCTAACACAGATGGTTTTCTTAGGAGAGATACATGATTTTCTTCCACTTAGCTGAAGAGGCCTATTTGGAACTAAATGAACTTCTCCCCACATTGAATACTATGATTGGCAAGATGAATTCTTTCAAAAACTAACTCAATTCTCAGGCAAACAATGTGCTTAATGTTCCTACTTCTAGCACAGATGGTTTTCTTTTGAGAACTACATGTGCTTCTTCCACTTAGCTGAATAGGCCTATTTCAACCAAAATGAGCCTTTTCCGACCTAGAAAACTACGATTTGCAGGAGGTATTCCTTTCCAAAACTAGCTCAATTTTCACACAGAAGAAAGTGTGCTAGATGCTCCTGTTTCTAAAGCAGATGGTTTTCTCTATACAGAGACATGTGTTTCTTCCACTTAGCTGACTCGGCCTATTTGGAGCAAACATAGCGCATCTCCACCTTTAACACCCAAGATCCAGGAAGTATTCATTTCAAAACCTACATCGATCTCACACAGAAACAAACCTAGATATGGCAGCTTCGGACAGGATGACTTTCTTTGGAGAAATGTTGTGTTTCTTCAACTCTGCTGAATATATCTCTTTTGAGCAACATGAGCTGCAATCCACCAGTAAACTATGATTTGCAAGAAGTTTTCCTTTGAAAAACTAACTCAGTTCTCACTGGAAAAGAGTGTGGTAGATGATCTTGCAGATCAAACATCGTCAGAAAGAAGGTTGTCTTTTGAGTGGTACATGCGTTTCTTCAACTTAGGTGATAAGGCCTATTTGGAGCAAACAGAGCCTATCTCCACCTTGAAAACTATCATATGCAGGAAGTATTCATTTAAAACACGAATGCAATTCTCACTGAAAACAATGTGCTAAATACTGCCCCTCCATCACAGATGGGTTTTTTTGGTGAGATACATGTGTTTCTTCAACACAGCTGAAATGCCGTACTTGGAGAAAACAGAATCTAAATCCACCTTGAAATAACGAACTTTTAGGAAGTATTCCTTTCAAAAACTAAAATAGTTCTCAAGGAAACAATGCACTAGATGCTTCTGCTACTAACTTAGATGGTTTTCTTTATAGACATCCATGTGTTTCTTAAACTCAACTGAATAGGACTATTTGGAGCAAACAGAAGCTTTCTCCACCTTGTAAACTAAACTTTGCAGGAAGAATTCCTTTCAAACACTAAATGAATTCTCACAGGGAAAAAATCTGCTAGATGTTGCAGCTTCTACCATAGAGGGTTTGCTTTGGAGAGATACATGTGTTTCTTCAACTCAGTGGAGTAATCATATTTGGAGCAAACACAGTCCATCTCCACCTGAAACACGTAAGATGCAGGAAGTATTCCATTCCAAAATGAATTCAATTCTCACATGGGAACAATCAGTGAGATGCTCCTGCTTCTAACGAGGATGGTTTTCTTTGAGAGAATCATGTGTTTCTTCAACTTAGCTGAAAAGATCAATTTGAAGCAAAAAGAACTTATCTCCACCCTGAAATCTATGATTGGCAGGAAGTATTATTTTCAAAACTAACTCAACTCTCGCAGGGAAACAACATGCCAAATGCTGCTGCTTCTTACATGGAAGGTTTTCTTTATAGAGGCACATATGTTTCTTCAACTTAGTTGAATAGGCCTATTTGCAGCACACACCACTATCTCCACCTAGAAACACCTAATTAGCAGGAAGTATTCCCTTCAAGACCTAAACCTATTCTCACAGGGAAACCATGTGCTTGACACAGCAGCCACGAACAGAGATGATTTTCTTGGGAGGGATGCATGTGTTTCTTCAATTCTGCTGAATAGTCCTGTGTGTAGCAACATTAGCCATAATCCACCTTGAAAAGTGTGATTTCAAGAAGTATTCCTCTCATAAACTAACTCAGTTCTCCAAGGAAAAAAGGTGCTAGATGCTCATGCTTCTTACAGAGATAGTTTTCTTTGGGAGATGTATGTGTTTGTTAAACTCAGCTAAATAGCCCTATTTGGATCAAACAGAGCCTATCTCCTCCTTGAAACACCTAAGTGGCAGAAATTATGTCTTTCAAAAACTAACTCAGTTTCTAGGGAAACAATATAATAGATTCTCCTGCTTATTACATACATGGTTTTCTCTATAGAGTTACATGTGTATCTTCAACTTAGCAGAAAAAGCCTATTTGGAGCAAACATACCCTATCTGAACCTTGAAACACCTACGTTGCAGGAAGTATTCTTTACAAAACCTAAATCGATTCTCACAGGGAAACAATGTGCTAAATGCTGCCACTTCTAACATAGATGGTTTTCAGTGAGGGATAAATGTGCTTTTTCAACTCATCAGAAAAGGCCAATTTGGAGCAAAGTGTCTATCTCCACCTGGAAAACTATGATTTGCAGGATGAATTCCTTTGAAACACTAACTGAACTTTCAAAGGGAAGTAATGTGCTAGATGCTCCTTCTTCTATCATAGACGGTTTTTGGAGGAAACCGACCTGATCTCCACCTGGAAACACCTACGTTGCAGTAAGTACACCTTTCAAAAGCTAAATCGATTCTCATAGGGAAACAGTGTGCCATGGCCTCAGATTCTAAAACAGATGGTTTTATTTGAGGGATACACGTACTTATGGAACTCATCTGAAAAGGCCTATTGGGAGCAAACACAGCCTATCACCACCCTGGAAACTATGGTTTGCAGGAAGTATAGTTTTCAAACAGTCAGTGAATTCTCACAGGGAAACAATCTGCTGGAGGCTGCAGCTTCTAACATGGATGGTTTTCTGTGGAGAGATACATTTGTTTCTTCAAGTCAGCTGAATAGGGCCATATGCAGGAACATGAGCACTAATCCACCTTGAAAACTGTGATTTGCAGGAAGTATTCCTGGGAAAACTAACTCAATTCTCACAGAGGAATAATATGCTAGATGCTCCTGCTTCTAACCGAGATGATTTTCTCTCGAGAGATACAAGTGTTTCTTCAACTTAGCTGAACAGGGATTTTTGGAAGACTATGAGCCTCTCCCATCTTCAAGACTCTGATTTGTAGATGGATTCTTTCAAGAACTACCTCAGTTCTCATAAGGAAACAAGGTGCTAGATTCTCCTGCTTCAAGCACAGATGGTTGTCTTTGGAGAGATATATGTGTTTCTTCAACTCAGCTGAATAGCCCCTTTTGAATCCATCAGAGCCTATCTCCACTATGAAAACTGTGATATGCGGGACATATTCTTTCAAAAACTAACTCAATTCCCAGGCAAAGAATGTGGTAGGTTTTCCTGATTCTAACACAGATGGTTTTCTTTCCAGAGATCTATGTGTTTCATTAAGAGAGCTGAATAGGCCAATTTGAACGAATAGCGCCTAACTTCCTGGCAAACTATGACTTGCAGGAAGAATTCCTTTAAAAAACTAAGTCAATTCTGAGAGGAATGCAATGTGCTAGATGTTCCTTTTTATAACACAAATGGTTTTTTTTCAGAGATACATGTGATTCTTCAACTCCTCTGAATAGGCCTATTTGGAGCAATATGAACCGTAATCCACCTAGGCAGCTATGAGTCGCAAAAACTAACTCAGTTCTCACAGGGAAACAATGTGCTAGACACTCCTGCTTCTAACACAGATGGTTGTCTTTCGAGAAAAACGTGTGTTTCTTCAACTGAGCTGAATAGGCCTATTTCAAGCAAAATGACCCTTTGCCCACCTTGAAAATGATGACTTGCAGGACGTATTCCTTTCAAAAACTAGTTCAATTCTCATACTGAAACAATGTGTAAAATGCTTCTGCTTCTATCAAAGGTGGTTTTCTTTATACAGATACATGGGTTTCTTCTTGGAGCAAACAGGTTTTCTTTATACAGATACATGGGTTTCTATTTGGAGCAAACAGAGCCTATCTCCACCTTGAAACACACAAGTTGCAGGAAGTATTCCTTTCAAAACCTATATCGATTCTCACAGGGAAACAATGTGAAAGAAATGGCAGCTACGAACAGAGATGATTTTCTTTGGAGAGATTTATGTGGTTCTTTAACTCAACTGAATAAGCCTATTTGGAGCAACATGAGCAGTACTCCACCTTGAACAATATGATTTGTAGAGTTTACCTTTGAAAAACCAACTCGGATCTCACAGGAAAACAATGTGGTTGATGTACCTACTTCAAACACCCATGGGTTTCTTACGAGAGATACATGTGTTTCTTCAACCTAGCTGAACAGGCCTATTTGGAACAAAATGTACTCTTCCCCACCTTGAATACTATGATTTTCAGAATGTATTCTTTCACAAACTTACTCACATCTCAGGCAAAAAATGTGCTATATGATCCTGCTTCTAACACAGTGGGTTTCCTTTCGAGAGATACATGTGTTTCCACAAGATAGCTGAATGGGCCTATTTGGAGCAAAAGAACCAATTCTCCTGTAAATCTATGATTTGCATGAAGTATTCCTTTCAAAAACTAACTAAATTCTCACAGGGATACATGTGCTGGATCCTGCAGCTTGTAAGGAACCTATGTTTTGCAGGAAGTCTTCCTCTGAAAAACGACTTCAATTCTCACAGGGAAACAATGTGCTAGATGCTCCTGCTTAAAACACAGATGGCTGTCTTTGGAGAGATACATGGTTTTCTTCAACTCAGCCGAATAGGCATATTTGGAACAAAGACAGCCTATCACCACCTTGAAAAATCCACTTTGCAGAATTTGTACCTTCCAAAAAATAAGTCTAGTCCTTCAGGGAAATAACGCGCTAGATGCTCCTGCTTCTAACACAGATGGATTTCTTTGGAGAGGTACATGTATTTCTTCAACTCAGATGAATAGTCCCATATGGATCATACAGAAGCTGTCTCCACAAGGAAACACCCAAGTTGCAAAATTAGGCTTTTCAAATACTAACGCAATTTCGAGGGAAACAATGTACTAGATCCTCCTGCTTCTAAAATACATGGTTATTGTTATAGGGATACATGTGTTACTTCAACTTAGCTGAATACGCCTATTTGGATCAAAGAGACCCTATATGCACCTTGAAACACCTACGTTGAAGAAAGATACCTGGTAGAACCTAAATAGATTCTCCAGGGGAAAAATGTGCTTAATGCCGCAGCTTCTAACATGGATGGTTTTCAGGAAGGGAAAAATGTGCTTTTTCAGCTCATCTGCAAAGACCTTTTGGAGCCAACAAATCTATCTCCACCTTGAAAACTATGCTTTGCAGGATGTTTTCCTTTCAAAAACTAACTGAATTTTGACAGGGAAATGATATGCTTGATGCTCCTTCTTCTATCATAGATGGTTTTCTTTCTAGAGATACATGTGTTTCTTAAACTTAGTGGAATAGGCCTTCCTGGAGCAGACAGAGACTATCTCCACCTTGAAAACTGATATACAGGAAGTATTCATTAAAAAAACTAACTCAGTTCTCACAGGGAAACAATGTGCCACATGCTGCATGTTATATAACAGATGGTTTTCTTTGGAGAGATACATGTGTTTCTTCAACTCAGCTGAATAGCCCTACTTCGAGCAAACAAAGCCTAACACCTCCTTGAAACACCTAAGTTTCAAAACTATTCCCTACAAAAAAACTCAGTTCTCAAAGGTCATCAATGCACTAGATGCTCCTGATTCAAAATTAGATGGTTTTCTTTATAGAGATACATGTGTTTCTTCAACTCAGCGGAGTAGGCCTGTTTGGAGCAAGAAAGCCTTTCTCCTCCTTAGAAAGTATGATTTGCAGGAAGTATTTCTTTCAAAAAATAACTCAGTTCTAACAGGGAAACAATGTTTTTGATGCTCATGCTCCTAACACACATGGTTTTCATTTGAGCAATATATGTATTTCTTCAACTTAGCTGAATGGGCCTATTTGGGGCAAACAGACCCTATCTCCACCTTGAAACATGTAAATTGCAGGGAGTATTCCATCAAAAACGAACTCAATTCTCACAGGGAAACAATGTTCTAGATGCTCCTGCTTCTAACACAGATGATTGTCATTGGAGAGATACATGTGTTTCTTCAACTCAGCTGAATAGGCCTATTCGGAACAAAGAGAGATTATCACCACCTTGAAAAATCCACGTTGCAGGAAGTATTCCACTCAAAAATGAACTCAATTCTTTCAGGGAAACAATGTGCTAGATGCTGCTGCTTCTAACACAGATGGTTTACTTTAGAGATATATATGTGTTTCTTCAACTTAGCTGAATATGCCTATTTTGAAAAAAATTCGCTTTTCCCCCCTGTGAAAACTATGATTTGCAGGACGTATTACTTGGGAAAACGAAAACAAGCCTCACAGGAATACAATGTGCTAGGTGCTGCAGCTTCTAACATAGAAGGTTTTCTTTGAAGAGATACATGTGTTTCTTAAACTCAGCTGAATAACCATATTCGGAGCTAACAGAGCCCACTGAAACTGAAACACCTAAGTTGCAGGAAGTATTCGTTTCAAAAATTAAGTATATCCTCACAGGGAAACAAAGTGTGAAATGCTTCTGCTTCTGAAACAGATGGTTTTGTTTTAAGAGATACATGTCTTTCTTCAACTCATCTGAATAGGCCTATTTGGAACAACATGAGTCGTAATCCACCTTGAAAACTGTGAAATGCAGCAAGTTTTCCTTTCAGAAACATACTCAGTTCTCCTAGGAAAACAATGTGCCAGATGCTCCTGCTTCTAACACAGATGGTTTTCTTACGAGAGATACATGATTTTCTTCCACTTAGCTGAAGAGGCCTATTTGGAACTAAATGAACTTCTCCCCACGTTGAATACTATGATTGGCAAGATGAATTCTTTCAAAAACTAACTCAATTCTCAGGCAAACAATGTGCTTAATGTTCCTACTTCTAGCACAGATGGTTTTCTTTTGAGAACTACATGTGCTTCTTCCACTTAGCTGAATAGGCCTATTTCAACCAAAATGAGCCTTTTCCGACCTAGAAAACTACGATTTGCAGGAGGTATTCCTTTCCAAAACTAGCTCAATTTTCACACAGAAGAAAGTGTGCTAGATGCTCCTGTTTCTAAAGCAGATGGTTTTCTCTATACAGAGACATGTGTTTCTTCCACTTAGCTGACTCGGCCTATTTGGAGCAAACATAGCGCATCTCCACCTTTAACACCCAAGATCCAGGAAGTATTCATTTCAAAACCTACATCGATCTCACACAGAAACAAACCTAGATATGGCAGCTTCGGACAGGATGACTTTCTTTGGAGAAATGTTGTGTTTCTTCAACTCTGCTGAATATATCTCTTTTGAGCAACATGAGCTGCAATCCACCAGTAAACTATGATTTGCAAGAAGTTTTCCTTTGAAAAACTAACTCAGTTCTCACTGGAAAAGAGTGTGGTAGATGATCTTGCAGATCAAACATCGTCAGAAAGAAGGTTGTCTTTTGAGTGGTACATGCGTTTCTTCAACTTAGGTGATAAGGCCTATTTGGAGCAAACAGAGCCTATCTCCACCTTGAAAACTATCATATGCAGGAAGTATTCATTTAAAACACGAATGCAATTCTCACTGAAAACAATGTGCTAAATACTGCCCCTCCATCACAGATGGGTTTTTTTGGTGAGATACATGTGTTTCTTCAACACAGCTGAAATGCCGTACTTGGAGAAAACAGAATCTAAATCCACCTTGAAATAACGAACTTTTAGGAAGTATTCCTTTCAAAAACTAAAATAGTTCTCAAGGAAACAATGCACTAGATGCTTCTGCTACTAACTTAGATGGTTTTCTTTATAGACATCCATGTGTTTCTTAAACTCAACTGAATAGGACTATTTGGAGCAAACAGAAGCTTTCTCCACCTTGTAAACTAAACTTTGCAGGAAGAATTCCTTTCAAACACTAAATGAATTCTCACAGGGAAAAAATCTGCTAGATGTTGCAGCTTCTACCATAGAGGGTTTTCTTTGGAGAGATACATGTGTTTCTTCAACTCAGTGGAGTAATCATATTTGGAGCAAACACAGTCCATCTCCACCTGAAACACGTAAGATGCAGGAAGTATTCCATTCCAAAACGAATTCAATTCTCACATGGGAACAATCAGTGAGATGCTCCTGCTTCTAACGAGGATGGTTTTCTTTGAGAGAATCATGTGTTTCTTCAACTTAGCTGAAAAGATCAATTTGAAGCAAAAAGAACTTATCTCCACCCTGAAATCTATGATTGGCAGGAAGTATTCCTTTCAAAACTAACTCAACTCTCGCAGGGAAACAACATGCCAAATGCTGCTGCTTCTTACATGGAAGGTTTTCTTTATAGAGGCACATATGTTTCTTCAACTTAGTTGAATAGGCCTATTTGCAGAACACACCACTATCTCCACCTAGAAACACCTAATTAGCAGGAAGTATTCCCTTCAAGACCTAAACCTATTCTCACAGGGAAACCATGTGCTTGACACAGCAGCCACGAACAGAGATGATTTTCTTGGGAGGGATGCATGTGTTTCTTCAATTCTGCTGAATAGTCCTGTGTGTAGCAACATTAGCCATAATCCACCTTGAAAAGTGTGATTTTCAAGAAGTATTCCTCTCATAAACTAACTCAGTTCTCCAAGGAAAAAAGGTGCTAGATGCTCATGCTTCTAACAGAGATAGTTTTCTTTGGGAGATGTATGTGTTTGTTAAACTCAGCTAAATAGCCCTATTTGGATCAAACAGAGCCTATCTCCTCCTTGAAACACCTAAGTGGCAGAAATTATGTCTTTCAAAAACTAACTCAGTTTCTAGGGAAACAATATAATAGATTCTCCTGCTTATTACATACATGGTTTTCTCTATAGAGTTACATGTGTATCTTCAACTTAGCAGAAAAAGCCTATTTGGAGCAAACATACCCTATCTGCACCTTGAAACACCTACGTTGCAGGAAGTATTCTTTACAAAACCTAAATCGATTCTCACAGGGAAACAATGTGCTAAATGCTGCCGCTTCTAACATAGATGGTTTTCAGTGAGGGATAAATGTGCTTTTTCAACTCATCAGAAAAGGCCAATTTGGAGCAAAGTGTCTATCTCCACCTGGAAAACTATGATTTGCAGGATGAATTCCTTTGAAACACTAACTGAACTTTCAAAGGGAAGTAATGTGCTAGATGCTCCTTCTTCTATCATAGACGGTTTTTGGAGGAAACCGACCTGATCTCCACCTGGAAACACCTACGTTGCAGTAAGTACACCTTTCAAAAGCTAAATCGATTCTCATAGGGAAACAGTGTGCCATGGCCTCAGATTCTAAAACAGATGGTTTTATTTGAGGGATACACGTACTTATGGAACTCATCTGAAAAGGCCTATTGGGAGCAAACACAGCCTATCACCACCCTGGAAACTATGGTTTGCAGGAAGTATAGTTTTCAAAGAGTCAGTGAATTCTCACAGGGAAACAATCTGCTGGAGGCTGCAGCTTCTAACATGGATGGTTTTCTGTGGAGAGATACATTTGTTTCTTCAAGTCAGCTGAATAGGGCCATATGCAGGAACATGAGCACTAATCCACCTTGAAAACTGTGATTTGCAGGAAGTATTCCTGGGAAAACTAACTCAATTCTCACAGAGGAATAATATGCAAGATGCTCCTGCTTCTAACCGAGATGATTTTCTTTCGAGAGATACAAGTGTTTCTTCAACTTAGCTGAACAGGGATTTTTGGAAGACTATGAGCCTCTCCCATCTTCAAGACTCTGATTTGTAGAATGGATTCTTTCAAGAACTACCTCAGTTCTCATAAGGAAACAAGGTGCTAGATTCTCCTGCTTCAAGCACAGATGGTTGTCTTTGGAGAGATATATGTGTTTCTTCAACTCAGCTGAATAGCCCCTTTTGAATCCATCAGAGCCTATCTCCACTATGAAAACTGTGATATGCGGGACATATTCTTTCAAAAACTAACTCAATTCCCAGGCAAAGAATGTGGTAGGTTTTCCTGATTCTAACACAGATGGTTTTCTTTCCAGAGATCTATGTGTTTCATTAAGAGAGCTGAATAGGCCAATTTGAACGAATAGCGCCTAACTTCCTGGCAAACTATGACTTGCAGGAAGAATTCCTTTAAAAAACTAAGTCAATTCTGAGAGGAATGCAATGTGCTAGATGTTCCTTTTTATAACACAAATGGTTTTTTTTGAGAGATACATATGATTCTTCAACTCCTCTGAATAGGCCTATTTGGAGCAATATGAACCGTAATCCACCTAGGCAGCTATGAGTCGCAAAAACTAACTCAGTTCTCACAGGGAAACAATGTGCTAGACACTCCTGCTTCTAACACAGATGGTTGTCTTTCGAGAAAAACGTGTGTTTCTTCAACTGAGCTGAATAGGCCTATTTCAAGCAAAATGACCCTTTGCCCACCTTGAAAATGATGACTTGCAGGACGTATTCCTTTCAAAAACTAGTTCAATTCTCATACTGAAACAATGTGTAAAATGCTTCTGCTTCTATCAAAGGTGGTTTTCTTTATACAGATACATGGGTTTCTTCAACTTACCTGACTAGGCCTATTTGGAGCAAACAGAGCCTATCTCCACCTTGAAACACACAAGTTGCAGGAAGTATTCCTTTCAAAACCTATATCGATTCTCACAGGGAAACAATGTGAAAGAAATGGCAGCTACGAACAGAGATGATTTTCTTTGGAGAGATTTATGTGGTTCTTTAACTCAACTGAATAAGCCTATTTGGAGCAACATGAGCAGTACTCCACCTTGAAGAATATGATTTGTAGAGTTTACCTTTGAAAAACCAACTCGGATCTCACAGGAAAACAATGTGGTTGATGTACCTACTTCAAACACCCATGGGTTTCTTACGAGAGATACATGTGTTTCTTCAACCTAGCTGAACAGGCCTATTTGGAACAAAATGTACTCTTCCCCACCTTGAATACTATGATTTTCAGAATGTATTCTTTCACAAACTTACTCACATCTCAGGCAAAAAATGTGCTATATGATCCTGCTTCTAACACAGTGGGTTTCCTTTCGAGAGATACATGTGTTTCCACAAGATAGCTGAATGGGCCTATTTGGAGCAAAAGAACCAATTCTCCTGTAAATCTATGATTTGCATGAAGTATTCCTTTCAAAAACTAACTAAATTCTCACAGGGATACATGTGCTGGATCCTGCAGCTTGTAAGGAACCTATGTTTTGCAGGAAGTCTTCCTCTGAAAAACGACTTCAATTCTCACAGGGAAACAATGTGCTAGATGCTCCTGCTTAAAACACAGATGGCTGTCTTTGGAGAGATACATGGTTTTCTTCAACTCAGCCGAATAGGCATATTTGGAACAAAGACAGCCTATCACCACCTTGAAAAATCCACTTTGCAGAATTTGTACCTTCCAAAAAATAAGTCTAGTCCTTCAGGGAAATAACACGCTAGATGCTCCTGCTTCTAACACAGATGGATTTCTTTGGAGAGGTACATGTATTTCTTCAACTCAGATGAATAGTCCCATATGGATCATACAGAAGCTGTCTCCACAAGGAAACACCCAAGTTGCAAAATTAGGCTTTTCAAATACTAACGCAATTTCGAGGGAAACAATGTACTAGATCCTCCTGCTTCTAAAATACATGGTTATTGTTATAGGGATACATGTGTTACTTCAACTTAGCTGAATACGCCTATTTGGATCAAAGAGACCCTATATGCACCTTGAAACACCTACGTTGAAGAAAGATACCTGGTAGAACCTAAATAGATTCTCCAGGGGAAAAATGTGCTTAATGCCGCAGCTTCTAACATGGATGGTTTTCAGGAAGGGAAAAATGTGCTTTTTCAGCTCATCTGCAAAGACCTTTTGGAGCCAACAAATCTATCTCCACCTTGAAAACTATGCTTTGCAGGATGTTTTCCTTTCAAAAACTAACTGAATTTTGACAGGGAAATGATATGCTTGATGCTCCTTCTTCTATCATAGATGGTTTTCTTTCTAGAGATACATGTGTTTCTTAAACTTAGTGGAATAGGCCTTCCTGGAGCAGACAGAGACTATCTCCACCTTGAAAACTGATATACAGGAAGTATTCATTAAAAAAACTAACTCAGTTCTCACAGGGAAACAATGTGCCACATGCTGCATGTTCTATAACAGATGGTTTTCTTTGGAGAGATACATGTGTTTCTTCAACTCAGCTGAATAGCCCTACTTCGAGCAAACAAAGCCTAACACCTCCTTGAAACACCTAAGTTTCAAAACTATTCCCTACAAAAAAACTCAGTTCTCAAAGGTCATCAATGCACTAGATGCTCCTGATTCAAAATTAGATGGTTTTCTTTATAGAGATACATGTGTTTCTTCAACTCAGCGGAGTAGGCCTGTTTGGAGCAAGAAAGCCTTTCTCCACCTTAGAAAGTATGATTTGCAGGAAGTATTTCTTTCAAAAAATAACTCAGTTCTAACAGGGAAACAATGTTTTTGATGCTCATGCTCCTAACACACATGGTTTTCATTTGAGCAATATATGTATTTCTTCAACTTAGCTGAATGGGCCTATTTGGGGCAAACAGACCCTATCTCCACCTTGAAACATGTAAATTGCAGGGAGTATTCCATCAAAAACGAACTCAATTCTCACAGGGAAACAATGTTCTAGATGCTCCTGCTTCTAACACAGATGATTGTCATTGGAGAGATACATGTGTTTCTTCAACTCAGCTGAATAGGCCTATTCGGAACAAAGAGAGATTATCACCACCTTGAAAAATCCACGTTGCAGGAAGTATTCCACTCAAAAATGAACTCAATTCTTTCAGGGAAACAATGTGCTAGATGCTGCTGCTTCTAACACAGATGGTTTACTTTAGAGATATATATGTGTTTCTTCAACTTAGCTGAATATGCCTATTTTGAAAAAAATTCGCTTTTCCCCCCTGTGAAAACTATGATTTGCAGGACGTATTACTTTGGAAAACGAAAACAAGCCTCACAGGAATACAATGTGCTAGGTGCTGCAGCTTCTAACATAGAAGGTTTTCTTTGAAGAGATACATGTGTTTCTTAAACTCAGCTGAATAACCATATTCGGAGCTAACAGAGCCCACTGAAACTGAAACACCTAAGTTGCAGGAAGTATTCCTTTCAAAAATTAAGTATATCCTCACAGGGAAACAAAGTGTGAAATGCTTCTGCTTCTGAAACAGATGGTTTTGTTTTAAGAGATACATGTCTTTCTTCAACTCATCTGAATAGGCCTATTTGGAACAACATGAGTCGTAATCCACCTTGAAAACTGTGAAATGCAGCAAGTTTTCCTTTCAGAAACAAACTCAGTTCTCCTAGGAAAACAATGTGCCAGATGCTCCTGCTTCTAACACAGATGGTTTTCTTACGAGAGATACATGATTTTCTTCCACTTAGCTGAAGAGGCCTATTTGGAACTAAATGAACTTCTCCCCACGTTGAATACTATGATTGGCAAGATGAATTCTTTCAAAAACTAACTCAATTCTCAGGCAAACAATGTGCTTAATGTTCCTACTTCTAGCACAGATGGTTTTCTTTTGAGAACTACATGTGCTTTTTCCACTTAGCTGAATAGGCCTATTTCAACCAAAATGAGCCTTTTCCGACCTAGAAAACTACGATTTGCAGGAGGTATTCCTTTCCAAAACTAGCTCAATTTTCACACAGAAGAAAGTGTGCTAGATGCTCCTGTTTCTAAAGCAGATGTTTTTCTCTATACAGAGACATGTGTTTCTTCCACTTAGCTGACTCGGCCTATTTGGAGCAAACATAGCGCATCTCCACCTTTAACACCCAAGATCCAGGAAGTATTCATTTCAAAACCTACATCGATCTCACACAGAAACAAACCTAGATATGGCAGCTTCGGACAGGATGACTTTCTTTGGAGAAATGTTGTGTTTCTTCAACTCTGCTGAATATATCTCTTTTGAGCAACATGAGCTGCAATCCACCAGTAAACTATGATTTGCAAGAAGTTTTCCTTTGAAAAACTAACTCAGTTCTCACTGGAAAAGAGTGTGGTAGATGATCTTGCAGATCAAACATCGTCAGAAAGAAGGTTGTCTTTTGAGTGGTACATGCGTTTCTTCAACTTAGGTGATAAGGCCTATTTGGAGCAAACAGAGCCTATCTCCACCTTGAAAACTATCATATGCAGGAAGTATTCATTTAAAACACGAATGCAATTCTCACTGAAAACAATGTGCTAAATACTGCCCCTCCATCACAGATGGGTTTTTTTGGTGAGATACATGTGTTTCTTCAACACAGCTGAAATGCCGTACTTGGAGAAAACAGAATCTAAATCCACCTTGAAATAACGAACTTTTAGGAAGTATTCCTTTCAAAAACTAAAATAGTTCTCAAGGAAACAATGCACTAGATGCTTCTGCTACTAACTTAGATGGTTTTCTTTATAGACATCCATGTGTTTCTTAAACTCAACTGAATAGGACTATTTGGAGCAAACAGAAGCTTTCTCCACCTTGTAAACTAAACTTTGCAGGAAGAATTCCTTTCAAACACTAAATGAATTCTCACAGGGAAAAAATCTGCTAGATGTTGCAGCTTCTACCATAGAGGGTTTTCTTTGGAGAGATACATGTGTTTCTTCAACTCAGTGGAGTAATCATATTTGGAGCAAACACAGTCCATCTCCACCTGAAACACGTAAGATGCAGGAAGTATTCCATTCCAAAACGAATTCAATTCTCACATGGGAACAATCAGTGAGATGCTCCTGCTTCTAACGAGGATGGTTTTCTTTGAGAGAATCATGTGTTTCTTCAACTTAGCTGAAAAGATCAATTTGAAGCAAAAAGAACTTATCTCCACCCTGAAATCTATGATTGGCAGGAAGTATTCCTTTCAAAACTAACTCAACTCTCTCAGGGAAACAACATGCCAAATGCTGCTGCTTCTTACATGGAAGGTTTTCTTTATAGAGGCACATATGTTTCTTCAACTTAGTTGAATAGGCCTATTTGCAGCACACACCACTATCTCCACCTAGAAACACCTAATTAGCAGGAAGTATTCCCTTCAAGACCTAAACCTATTCTCACAGGGAAACCATGTGCTTGACACAGCAGCCACGAACAGAGATGATTTTCTTGGGAGGGATGCATGTGTTTCTTCAATTCTGCTGAATAGTCCTGTGTGTAGCAACATTAGCCATAATCCACCTTGAAAAGTGTGATTTTCAAGAAGTATTCCTCTCATAAACTAACTCAGTTCTCCAAGGAAAAAATGTGCTAGATGCCCATGCTTCTAACACGGATAGTTTTCTTTGGGAGATGTATGTGTTTGTTAAACTCAGCTAAATAGCCCTATTTGGATCAAACAGAGCCTATCTCCTCCTTGAAACACCTAAGTGGCAGAAATTATGTCTTTCAAAAACTAACTCAGTTTCTAGGGAAACAATATAATAGATTCTCCTGCTTATTACATACATGGTTTTCTCTATAGAGTTACATGTGTATCTTCAACTTAGCAGAAAAAGCCTATTTGGAGCAAACATACCCTATCTGCACCTTGAAACACCTACGTTGCAGGAAGTATTCTTTACAAAACCTAAATCGATTCTCACAGGGAAACAATGTGCTAAATGCTGCCGCTTCTAACATAGATGGTTTTCAGTGAGGGATAAATGTGCTTTTTCAACTCATCAGAAAAGGCCAATTTGGAGCAAAGTGTCTATCTCCACCTGGAAAACTATGATTTGCAGGATGAATTCCTTTGAAACACTAACTGAACTTTCAAAGGGAAGTAATGTGCTAGATGCTCCTTCTTCTATCATAGACGGTTTTTGGAGGAAACCGACCTGACCTCCACCTGGAAACACCTACGTTGCAGTAAGTACACCTTTCAAAAGCTAAATCGATTCTCATAGGGAAACAGTGTGCCATGGCCTCAGATTCTAAAACAGATGGTTTTATTTGAGGGATACACGTACTTATGGAACTCATCTGAAAAGGCCTATTGGGAGCAAACACAGCCTATCACCACCCTGGAAACTATGGTTTGCAGGATGTATAGTTTTCAAAGAGTCAGTGAATTCTCACAGGGAAACAATCTGCTGGAGGCTGCAGCTTCTAACATTGATGGTTTTCTGTGGAGAGATACATTTGTTTCTTCAAGTCAGCTGAATAGGGCCATATGCAGGAACATGAGCACTAATCCACCTTGAAAACTGTGATTTGCAGGAAGTTTTCCTGGGAAAACTAACTCAATTCTCACAGAGGAATAATATGCTAGATGCTGTTGCTTCTAAAAGAGATGATTTTCTCTCGAGAGATACAAGTGTTTCTTCAACTTAGCTGAACAGGGATTTTTGGAAGACTATGAGCCTCTCCCATCTTCAAGACTCTGATTTGTAGAATGGATTCTTTCAAGAACTACCTCAGTTCTCATAAGGAAACAAGGTGCTAGATTCTCCTGCTTCAAGCACAGATGGTTGTCTTTGGAGAGATATATGTGTTTCTTCAACTCAGCTGAATAGCCCCTTTTGAATCCATCAGAGCCTATCTCCACTATGAAAACTGTGATATGCGGGACATATTCTTTCAAAAACTAACTCAATTCCCAGGCAAAGAATGTGGTAGGTTTTCCTGATTCTAACACAGATGGTTTTCTTTCCAGAGATCTATGTGTTTCATTAAGAGAGCTGAATAGGCCAATTTGAACGAATAGCGCCTAACTTCCTGGCAAACTATGACTTGCAGGAAGAATTCCTTTAAAAAACTAAGTCAATTCTGAGAGGAATGCAATGTGCTAGATGTTCCTTTTTATAACACAAATGTTTTTTTTTGAGAGATACATGTGATTCTTCAACTCCTCTGAATAGGCCTATTTGGAGCAATATGAACCGTAATCCACCTAGGCAGCTATGAGTCGCAAAAACTAACTCAGTTCTCACAGGGAAACAATGTGCTAGACACTCCTGCTTCTAACACAGATGGTTGTCTTTCGAGAAAAACGTGTGTTTCTTCAACTGAGCTGAATAGGCCTATTTCAAGCAAAATGACCCTTTGCCCACCTTGAAAATGATGACTTGCAGGACGTATTCCTTTCAAAAACTAGTTCACTTCTCATACTGAAACAATGTGTAAAATGCTTCTGCTTCTATCAAAGGTGGTTTTCTTTATACAGATACATGGGTTTCTTCAACTTACCTGACTAGGCCTATTTGGAGCAAACAGAGCCTATCTCCACCTTGAAACACACAAGTTGCAGGAAGTATTCCTTTCAAAACCTATATCGATTCTCACAGGGAAACAATGTGAAAGAAATGGCAGCTACGAACAGAGATGATTTTCTTTGGAGAGATTTATGTGGTTCTTTAACTCAACTGAATAAGCCTATTTGGAGCAACATGAGCAGTACTCCACCTTGAAGAATATGATTTGTAGAGTTTACCTTTGAAAAACCAACTCGGATCTCACAGGAAAACAATGTGGTTGATGTACCTACTTCAAACACCCATGGGTTTCTTACGAGAGATACATGTGTTTCTTCAACCTAGCTGAACAGGCCTATTTGGAACAAAATGTACTCTTCCCCACCTTGAATACTATGATTTTCAGAATGTATTCTTTCACAAACTTACTCACATCTCAGGCAAAAAATGTGCTATATGATCCTGCTTCTAACACAGTGGGTTTCCTTTCGAGAGATACATGTGTTTCCACAAGATAGCTGAATGGGCCTATTTGGAGCAAAAGAACCAATTCTCCTGTAAATCTATGATTTGCATGAAGTATTCCTTTCAAAAACTAACTAAATTCTCACAGGGATACATGTGCTGGATCCTGCAGCTTGTAAGGAACCTATGTTTTGCAGGAAGTCTTCCTCTGAAAAACGACTTCAATTCTCACAGGGAAACAATGTGCTAGATGCTCCTGCTTAAAACACAGATGGCTGTCTTTGGAGAGATACATGGTTTTCTTCAACTCAGCCGAATAGGCATATTTGGAACAAAGACAGCCTATCACCACCTTGAAAAATCCACTTTGCAGAATTTGTACCTTCCAAAAAATAAGTCTAGTCCTTCAGGGAAATAACGTGCTAGATGCTCCTGCTTCTAACACAGATGGATTTCTTTGGAGAGGTACATGTATTTCTTCAACTCAGATGAATAGTCCCATATGGATCATACAGAAGCTGTCTCCACAAGGAAACACCCAAGTTGCAAAATTAGGCTTTTCAAATACTAACGCAATTTCGAGGGAAACAATGTACTAGATCCTCCTGCTTCTAAAATACATGGTTATTGTTATAGGGATACATGTGTTACTTCAACTTAGCTGAATACGCCTATTTGGATCAAAGAGACCCTATATGCACCTTGAAACACCTACGTTGAAGAAAGATACCTGGTAGAACCTAAATAGATTCTCCAGGGGAAAAATGTGCTTAATGCCGCAGCTTCTAACATGGATGGTTTTCAGGAAGGGAAAAATGTGCTTTTTCAGCTCATCTGCAAAGACCTTTTGGAGCCAACAAATCTATCTCCACCTTGAAAACTATGCTTTGCAGGATGTTTTCCTTTCAAAAACTAACTGAATTTTGACAGGGAAATGATATGCTTGATGCTCCTTCTTCTATCATAGATGGTTTTCTTTCTAGAGATACATGTGTTTCTTAAACTTAGTGGAATAGGCCTTCCTGGAGCAATCAGAGACTATCTCCACCTTGAAAACTGATATACAGGAAGTATTCATTAAAAAAACTAACTCAGTTCTCACAGGGAAACAATGTGCCACATGCTGCATGTTCTATAACAGATGGTTTTCTTTGGAGAGATACATGTGTTTCTTCAACTCAGCTGAATAGCCCTACTTCGAGCAAACAAAGCCTAACACCTCCTTGAAACACCTAAGTTTCAAAACTATTCCCTACAAAAAAACTCAGTTCTCAAAGGTCATCAATGCACTAGATGCTCCTGATTCAAAATTAGATGGTTTTCTTTATAGAGATACATGTGTTTCTTCAACTCAGCGGAGTAGGCCTGTTTGGAGCAAGAAAGCCTTTCTCCACCTTAGAAAGTATGATTTGCAGGAAGTATTTCTTTCAAAAAATAACTCAGTTCTAACAGGGAAACAATGTTTTTGATGCTCATGCTCCTAACACACATGGTTTTCATTTGAGCAATATATGTATTTCTTCAACTTAGCTGAATGGGCCTATTTGGGGCAAACAGACCCTATCTCCACCTTGAAACATGTAAATTGCAGGGAGTATTCCATCAAAAACGAACTCAATTCTCACAGGGAAACAATGTTCTAGATGCTCCTGCTTCTAACACAGATGATTGTCATTGGAGAGATACATGTGTTTCTTCAACTCAGCTGAATAGGCCTATTCGGAACAAAGAGAGATTATCACCACCTTGAAAAATCCACGTTGCAGGAAGTATTCCACTCAAAAATGAACTCAATTCTTTCAGGGAAACAATGTGCTAGATGCTGCTGCTTCTAACACAGATGGTTTACTTTAGAGATATATATGTGTTTCTTCAACTTAGCTGAATATGCCTATTTTGAAAAAAATTCGCTTTTCCCCCCTGTGAAAACTATGATTTGCAGGACGTATTACTTGGGAAAACGAAAACAAGCCTCACAGGAATACAATGTGCTAGGTGCTGCAGCTTCTAACATAGAAGGTTTTCTTTGAAGAGATACATGTGTTTCTTAAACTCAGCTGAATAACCATATTCGGAGCTAACAGAGCCCACTGAAACTGAAACACCTAAGTTGCAGGAAGTATTCCTTTCAAAAATTAAGTATATCCTCACAGGGAAACAAAGTGTGAAATGCTTCTGCTTCTGAAACAGATGGTTTTGTTTTAAGAGATACATGTCTTTCTTCAACTCATCTGAATAGGCCTATTTGGAACAACATGAGTCGTAATCCACCTTGAAAACTGTGAAATGCAGCAAGTTTTCCTTTCAGAAACAAACTCAGTTCTCCTAGGAAAACAATGTGCCAGATGCTCCTGCTTCTAACACAGATGGTTTTCTTAGGAGAGATACATGATTTTCTTCCACTTAGCTGAAGAGGCCTATTTGGAACTAAATGAACTTCTCCCCACGTTGAATACTATGATTGGCAAGATGAATTCTTTCAAAAACTAACTCAATTCTCAGGCAAACAATGTGCTTAATGTTCCTACTTCTAGCACAGATGGTTTTCTTTTGAGAACTACATGTGCTTCTTCCACTTAGCTGAATAGGCCTATTTCAACCAAAATGAGCCTTTTCCGACCTAGAAAACTACGATTTGCAGGAGGTATTCCTTTCCAAAACTAGCTCAATTTTCACACAGAAGAAAGTGTGCTAGATGCTCCTGTTTCTAAAGCAGATGTTTTTCTCTATACAGAGACATGTGTTTCTTCCACTTAGCTGACTCGGCCTATTTGGAGCAAACATAGCGCATCTCCACCTTTAACACCCAAGATCCAGGAAGTATTCATTTCAAAACCTACATCGATCTCACACAGAAACAAACCTAGATATGGCAGCTTCGGACAGGATGACTTTCTTTGGAGAAATGTTGTGTTTCTTCAACTCTGCTGAATATATCTCTTTTGAGCAACATGAGCTGCAATCCACCAGTAAACTATGATTTGCAAGAAGTTTTCCTTTGAAAAACTAACTCAGTTCTCACTGGAAAAGAGTGTGGTAGATGATCTTGCAGATCAAACATCGTCAGAAAGAAGGTTGTCTTTTGAGTGGTACATGCGTTTCTTCAACTTAGGTGATAAGGCCTATTTGGAGCAAACAGAGCCTATCTCCACCTTGAAAACTATCATATGCAGGAAGTATTCATTTAAAACACGAATGCAATTCTCACTGAAAACAATGTGCTAAATACTGCCCCTCCATCACAGATGGGTTTTTTTGGTGAGATACATGTGTTTCTTCAACACAGCTGAAATGCCGTACTTGGAGAAAACAGAATCTAAATCCACCTTGAAATAACGAACTTTTAGGAAGTATTCCTTTCAAAAACTAAAATAGTTCTCAAGGAAACAATGCACTAGATGCTTCTGCTACTAACTTAGATGGTTTTCTTTATAGACATCCATGTGTTTCTTAAACTCAACTGAATAGGACTATTTGGAGCAAACAGAAGCTTTCTCCACCTTGTAAACTAAACTTTGCAGGAAGAATTCCTTTCAAACACTAAATGAATTCTCACAGGGAAAAAATCTGCTAGATGTTGCAGCTTCTACCATAGAGGGTTTTCTTTGGAGAGATACATGTGTTTCTTCAACTCAGTGGAGTAATCATATTTGGAGCAAACACAGTCCATCTCCACCTGAAACACGTAAGATGCAGGAAGTATTCCATTCCAAAACGAATTCAATTCTCACATGGGAACAATCAGTGAGATGCTCCTGCTTCTAACGAGGATGGTTTTCTTTGAGAGAATCATGTGTTTCTTCACCTTAGCTGAAAAGATCAATTTGAAGCAAAAAGAACTTATCTCCACCCTGAAATCTATGATTGGCAGGAAGTATTCCTTTCAAAACTAACTCAACTCTCTCAGGGAAACAACATGCCAAATGCTGCTGCTTCTTACATGGAAGGTTTTCTTTATAGAGGCACATATGTTTCTTCAACTTAGTTGAATAGGCCTATTTGCAGCACACACCACTATCTCCACCTAGAAACACCTAATTAGCAGGAAGTATTCCCTTCAAGACCTAAACCTATTCTCACAGGGAAACCATGTGCTTGACACAGCAGCCACGAACAGAGATGATTTTCTTGGGAGGGATGCATGTGTTTCTTCAATTCTGCTGAATAGTCCTGTGTGTAGCAACATTAGCCATAATCCACCTTGAAAAGTGTGATTTCAAGAAGTATTCCTCTCATAAACTAACTCAGTTCTCCAAGGAAAAAAGGTGCTAGATGCTCATGCTTCTAACAGAGATAGTTTTCTTTGGGAGATGTATGTGTTTGTTAAACTCAGCTAAATAGCCCTATTTGGATCAAACAGAGCCTATCTCCTCCTTGAAACACCTAAGTGGCAGAAATTATGTCTTTCAAAAACTAACTCAGTTTCTAGGGAAACAATATAATAGATTCTCCTGCTTATTACATACATGGTTTTCTCTATAGAGTTACATGTGTATCTTCAACTTAGCAGAAAAAGCCTATTTGGAGCAAACATACCCTATCTGCACCTTGAAACACCTACGTTGCAGGAAGTATTCTTTACAAAACCTAAATCGATTCTCACAGGGAAACAATGTGCTAAATGCTGCCGCTTCTAACATAGATGGTTTTCAGTGAGGGATAAATGTGCTTTTTCAACTCATCAGAAAAGGCCAATTTGGAGCAAAGGGTCTATCTCCACCTGGAAAACTATGATTTGCAGGATGAATTCCTTTCAAACACTAACTGAATTTTCAAAGGGAAGTAATGTGCTAGATGCTCCTTCTTCTATCATAGACGGTTTTTGGAGGAAACCGACCTGATCTCCACCTGGAAACACCTACGTTGCAGTAAGTACACCTTTCAAAAGCTAAATCGATTCTCATAGGGAAACAGTGTGCCATGGCCTCAGATTCTAAAACAGATGGTTTTATTTGAGGGATACACGTACTTATGGAACTCATCTGAAAAGGCCTATTGGGAGCAAACACAGCCTATCGCCACCCTGGAAACTATGGTTTGCAGGAAGTATAGTTTTCAAAGAGTCAGTGAATTCTCACAGGGAAACAATCTGCTGGAGGCTGCAGCTTCTAACATGGATGGTTTTCTGTGGAGAGATACATTTGTTTCTTCAAGTCAGCTGAATAGGGCCATATGCAGGAACATGAGCACTGATCCACCTTGAAAACTGTGATTTGCAGGAAGTATTCCTGGGAAAACTAACTCAATTCTCACAGAGGAATAATATGCTAGATGCTCCTGCTTCTAACCGAGATGATTTTCTCTCGAGAGATACAAGTGTTTCTTCAACTTAGCTGAACAGGGATTTTTGGAAGACTATGAGCCTCTCCCATCTTCAAGACTCTGATTTGTAGAATGGATTCTTTCAAGAACTACCTCAGTTCTCATAAGGAAACAAGGTGCTAGATTCTCCTGCTTCAAGCACAGATGGTTGTCTTTGGAGAGATATATGTGTTTCTTCAACTCAGCTGAATAGCCCCTTTTGAATCCATCAGAGCCTATCTCCACTATGAAAACTGTGATATGCGGGACATATTCTTTCAAAAACTAACTCAATTCCCAGGCAAAGAATGTGGTAGGTTTTCCTGATTCTAACACAGATGGTTTTCTTTCCAGAGATCTATGTGTTTCATTAAGAGAGCTGAATAGGCCAATTTGAACGAATAGCGCCTAACTTCCTGGCAAACTATGACTTGCAGGAAGAATTCCTTTAAAAAACTAAGTCAATTCTGAGAGGAATGCAATGTGCTAGATGTTCCTTTTTATAACACAAATGGTTTTTTTTTGAGAGATACATGTGATTCTTCAACTCCTCTGAATAGGCCTATTTGGAGCAATATGAACCGTAATCCACCTAGGCAGCTATGAGTCGCAAAAACTAACTCAGTTCTCACAGGGAAACAATGTGCTAGACACTCCTGCTTCTAACACAGATGGTTGTCTTTCGAGAAAAACGTGTGTTTCTTCAACTGAGCTGAATAGGCCTATTTCAAGCAAAATGACCCTTTGCCCACCTTGAAAATGATGACTTGCAGGACGTATTCCTTTCAAAAAGTAGTTCAATTCTCATACTGAAACAATGTGTAAAATGCTTCTGCTTCTATCAAAGGTGGTTTTCTTTATACAGATACATGGGTTTCTTCAACTTACCTGACTAGGCCTATTTGGAGCAAACAGAGCCTATCTCCACCTTGAAACACACAAGTTGCAGGAAGTATTCCTTTCAAAACCTATATCGATTCTCACAGGGAAACAATGTGAAAGAAATGGCAGCTACGAACAGAGATGATTTTCTTTGGAGAGATTTATGTGGTTCTTTAACTCAACTGAATAAGCCTATTTGGAGCAACATGAGCAGTACTCCACCTTGAAGAATATGATTTGTAGAGTTTACCTTTGAAAAACCAACTCGGATCTCACAGGAAAACAATGTGGTTGATGTACCTACTTCAAACACCCATGGGTTTCTTACGAGAGATACATGTGTTTCTTCAACCTAGCTGAACAGGCCTATTTGGAACAAAATGTACTCTTCCCCACCTTGAATACTATGATTTTCAGAATGTATTCTTTCACAAACTTACTCACATCTCAGGCAAAAAATGTGCTATATGATCCTGCTTCTAACACAGTGGGTTTCCTTTCGAGAGATACATGTGTTTCCACAAGATAGCTGAATGGGCCTATTTGGAGCAAAAGAACCAATTCTCCTGTAAATCTATGATTTGCATGAAGTATTCCTTTCAAAAACTAACTAAATTCTCACAGGGATACATGTGCTGGATCCTGCAGCTTGTAAGGAACCTATGTTTTGCAGGAAGTCTTCCTCTGAAAAACGACTTCAATTCTCACAGGGAAACAATGTGCTAGATGCTCCTGCTTAAAACACAGATGGCTGTCTTTGGAGAGATACATGGTTTTCTTCAACTCAGCCGAATAGGCATATTTGGAACAAAGACAGCCTATCACCACCTTGAAAAATCCACTTTGTAGAACTTGTACCTTCCAAAAAATAAGTCTAGTCCTTCAGGGAAATAACGCGCTAGATGCTCCTGCTTCTAACACAGATGGATTTCTTTGGAGAGGTACATGTATTTCTTCAACTCAGATGAATAGTCCCATATGGATCATACAGAAGCTGTCTCCACAAGGAAACACCCAAGTTGCAAAATTAGGCTTTTCAAATACTAACGCAATTTCGAGGGAAACAATGTACTAGATCCTCCTGCTTCTAAAATACATGGTTATTGTTATAGGGATACATGTGTTACTTCAACTTAGCTGAATACGCCTATTTGGATCAAAGAGACCCTATATGCACCTTGAAACACCTACGTTGAAGAAAGATACCTGGTAGAACCTAAATAGATTCTCCAGGGGAAAAATGTGCTTAATGCCGCAGCTTCTAACATGGATGGTTTTCAGGAAGGGAAAAATGTGCTTTTTCAGCTCATCTGCAAAGACCTTTTGGAGCCAACAAATCTATCTCCACCTTGAAAACTATGCTTTGCAGGATGTTTTCCTTTCAAAAACTAACTGAATTTTGACAGGGAAATGATATGCTTGATGCTCCTTCTTCTATCATAGATGGTTTTCTTTCTAGAGATACATGTGTTTCTTAAACTTAGTGGAATAGGCCTTCCTGGAGCAGACAGAGACTATCTCCACCTTGAAAACTGATATACAGGAAGTATTCATTAAAAAAACTAACTCAGTTCTCACAGGGAAACAATGTGCCACATGCTGCATGTTCTATAACAGATGGTTTTCTTTGGAGAGATACATGTGTTTCTTCAACTCAGCTGAATAGCCCTACTTCGAGCAAACAAAGCCTAACACCTCCTTGAAACACCTAAGTTTCAAAACTATTCCCTACAAAAAAACTCAGTTCTCAAAGGTCATCAATGCACTAGATGCTCCTGATTCAAAATTAGATGGTTTTCTTTATAGAGATACATGTGTTTCTTCAACTCAGCGGAGTAGGCCTGTTTGGAGCAAGAAAGCCTTTCTCCACCTTAGAAAGTGTGATTTGCAGGAAGTATTTCTTTCAAAAAATAACTCAGTTCTAACAGGGAAACAATGGTTTTGATGCTCATGCTCCTAACACACATGGTTTTCATTTGAGCAATATATGTATTTCTTCAACTTAGCTGAATGGGCCTATTTGGGGCAAACAGACCCTATCTCCACCTTGAAACATGTAAATTGCAGGGAGTATTCCATCAAAAACGAACTCAATTCTCACAGGGAAACAATGTTCTAGATGCTCCTGCTTCTAACACAGATGATTGTCATTGGAGAGATACATGTGTTTCTTCAACTCAGCTGAATAGGCCTATTCGGAACAAAGAGAGATTATCACCACCTTGAAAAATCCACGTTGCAGGAAGTATTCCACTCAAAAATGAACTCAATTCTTTCAGGGAAACAATGTGCTAGATGCTGCTGCTTCTAACACAGATGGTTTACTTTAGAGATATATATGTGTTTCTTCAACTCAGCTGAATATGCCTATTTTGAAAAAAATTCGCTTTTCCCCCCTGTGAAAACTATGATTTGCAGGACGTATTACTTGGGAAAACGAAAACAAGCTTCACAGGAATACAATGTGCTAGGTGCTGCAGGTTCTAACATAGAAGGTTTTCTTTGAAGAGATACATGTGTTTCTTAAACTCAGCTGAATAACCATATTCGGAGCTAACAGAGCCCACTGAATCTGAAACACCTAAGTTGCAGGAAGTATTCCTTTCAAAAATTAAGT
The DNA here is from genome assembly GCF_047511655.1 of Castor canadensis. NCBI lineage: Eukaryota > Metazoa > Chordata > Mammalia > Rodentia > Castoridae > Castor > Castor canadensis. Next base: position 17,522,561 of record NC_133403.1, read on the forward strand.
ATATCCTCACAGGGAAACAAAGTGTGAAATGCTTCTGCTTCTGAAACAGATGGTTTTGTTTTAAGAGATACATGTCTTTCTTCAACTCATCTGAATAGGCCTATTTGGAACAACATGAGTCGTAATCCACCTTGAAAACTCAAATGCAGCAAGTTTTCCTTTCAGAAACAAACTCAGTTCTCCTAGGAAAACAATGTGCCAGATGCTCCTGCTTCTAACACAGATGGTTTTCTTACAAGAGATACATGATTTTCTTCCACTTAGCTGAAGAGGCCTATTTGGAACTAAATGAACTTCTCCCCACGTTGAATACTATGATTGGCAAGATGAATTCTTTGAAAAACTAACTCAATTCTCAGGCAAACAATGTGCTTAATGTTCCTACTTCTAGCACAGATGGTTTTCTTTTGAGAACTACATGTGCTTCTTCCACTTAGCTGAATAGGCCTATTTCAACCAAAATGAGCCTTTTCCGACCTAGAAAACTACGATTTGCAGGAGGTATTCCTTTCCAAAACTAGCTCAATTTTCACACAGAAGAAAGTGTGCTAGATGCTCCTGTTTCTAAAGCAGATGGTTTTCTCTATACAGAGACATGTGTTTCTTCCACTTAGCTGACTCGGCCTATTTGGAGCAAACATAGCGCATCTCCACCTTTAACACCCAAGATCCAGGAAGTATTCACGTCAAACCTACATCGATCTCACACAGAAACAAACCTAGATATGGCAGCTTCGGACAGGATGACTTTCTTTGGAGAAATGTTGTGTTTCTTCAACTCTGCTGAATATATCTCTTTTGAGCAACATGAGCTGCAATCCACCAGTAAACTATGATTTGCAAGAAGTTTTCCTTTGAAAAACTAACTCAGTTCTCACTGGAAAAGAGTGTGGTAGATGATCTTGCAGATCAAACATCGTCAGAAAGAAAGTTGTCTTTTGAGTGGTACATGCGTTTCTTCAACTTAGGTGATAAGGCCTATTTGGAGCAAACAGAGCCTATCTCCACCTTGAAAACTATCATATGCAGGAAGTATTCATTTAAAACACGAATGCAATTCTCACTGAAAGCAATGTGCTAAATACTGCCCCTCCATCACAGATGGGTTTTTTTGGTGAGATACATGTGTTTCTTCAACACAGCTGAAATGCCGTACTTGGAGAAAACAGAATCTAAATCCACCTTGAAATAACGAACTTTTAGGAAGTATTCCTTTCAAAAACTAAAATAGTTCTCATGGAAACAATGCACTAGATGCTTCTGCTACTAACTTAGATGGTTTTCTTTATAGACATCCATGTGTTTCTTAAACTCAACTGAATAGGACTATTTGGAGCAAACAGAAGCTTTCTCCACCTTGTAAACTAAACTTTGCAGGAAGAATTCCTTTCAAACACTAAATGAATTCTCACAGGGAAAAAATCTGCTAGATGTTGCAGCTTCTACCATAGAGGGTTTTCTTTGGAGAGATACATGTGTTTCTTCAACTCAGTGGAGTAATCATATTTGGAGCAAACACAGTCCATCTCCACCTGAAACACGTAAGGTGCAGGAAGTATTCCATTCCAAAACGAATTCAATTCTCACATGGGAACAATCAGTGAGATGCTCCTGCTTCTAACGAGGATGGTTTTCTTTGAGAGAATCATGTGTTTCTTCAACTTAGCTGAAAAGATCAATTTGAAGCAAAAAGAACTTATCTCCACCCTGAAATCTATGATTGGCAGGAAGTATTCCTTTCAAAACTAACTGAACTCTCTCAGGGAAACAACATGCCAAATGCTGCTGCTTCTTACATGGAAGGTTTTCTTTATAGAGGCACATATGTTTCTTCAACTTAGTTGAATAGGCCTATTTGCAGCACACACCACTATCTCCACCTAGAAACACCTAATTAGCAGGAAGTATTCCCTTCAAGACCTAAACCTATTCTCATAGGGAAACCAGGTGCTTGACACGGCAGCCTTGAACAGAGATTATTTTCTTGGGAGGGATGCATGTGTATCTTCAATTCTGCTGAATAGTCCTGTGTGTAGCAACATTAGCCATAATCCACCTTGAAAAGTGTGATTTTCAAGAAGTATTCCTCTCATAAACTAACTCAGTTCTCCAAGGGAAAAAGGTGCTAGATGCTCATGCTTCTAACAGAGATAGTTTTCTTTGGGAGATGTATGTGTTTGTTAAACTCAGCTTAATAGCCTTATTTGGATCAAACAGAGCCTATCTCCTCCTTGAAACACCTAAGTGGCAGAAATTATGTCTTTCAAAAACTAACTCAGTTTCTAGGGAAACAATATAATAGATTCTCCTGCTTATTACATACATGGTTTTCTCTATAGAGTTACATGTGTATCTTCAACTTAGCAGAAAAAGCCTATTTGGAGCAAACATACCCTATCTGCACCTTGAAACACCTACGTTGCAGGAAGTATTCTTTACAAAACCTAAATCGATTCTCACAGGGAAACAATGTGCTAAATGCTGCCGCTTCTAACATAGATGGTTTTCAGTGAGGGATAAATGTGCTTTTTCAACTCATCAGAAAAGGCCAATTTGGAGCAAAGGGTCTATCTCCACCTGGAAAACTATGATTTGCAGGATGAATTCCTTTCAAACACTAACTGAATTTTCAAAGGGAAGTAATGTGCTAGATGCTCCTTCTTCTATCATAGACGGTTTTTGGAGGAAACCGACCTGATCTCCACCTGGAAACACCTACGTTGCAGTAAGTACACCTTTCAAAAGCTAAATCGATTCTCATAGGGAAACAGTGTGCCATGGCCTCAGATTCTAAAACAGATGGTTTTATTTGAGGGATACACGTACTTATGGAACTCATCTGAAAAGGCCTATTGGGAGCAAACACAGCCTATCGCCACCCTGGAAACTATGGTTTGCAGGAAGTATAGTTTTCAAAGAGTCAGTGAATTCTCACAGGGAAACAATCTGCTGGAGGCTGCAGCTTCTAACATGGATGGTTTTCTGTGGAGAGATACATTTGTTTCTTCAAGTCAGCTGAATAGGGCCATATGCAGGAACATGAGCACTGATCCACCTTGAAAACTGTGATTTGCAGGAAGTATTCCTGGGAAAACTAACTCAATTCTCACAGAGGAATAATATGCTAGATGCTCCTGCTTCTAACCGAGATGATTTTCTCTCGAGAGATACAAGTGTTTCTTCAACTTAGCTGAACAGGGATTTTTGGAAGACTATGAGCCTCTCCCATCTTCAAGACTCTGATTTGTAGAATGGATTCTTTCAAGAACTACCTCAGTTCTCATAAGGAAACAAGGTGCTAGATTCTCCTGCTTCAAGCACAGATGGTTGTCTTTGGAGAGATATATGTGTTTCTTCAACTCAGCTGAATAGCCCCTTTTGAATCCATCAGAGCCTATCTCCACTATGAAAACTGTGATATGCGGGACATATTCTTTCAAAAACTAACTCAATTCCCAGGCAAAGAATGTGGTAGGTTTTCCTGATTCTAACACAGATGGTTTTCTTTCCAGAGATCTATGTGTTTCATTAAGAGAGCTGAATAGGCCAATTTGAACGAATAGCGCCTAACTTCCTGGCAAACTATGACTTGCAGGAAGAATTCCTTTAAAAAACTAAGTCAATTCTGAGAGGAATGCAATGTGCTAGATGTTCCTTTTTATAACACAAATGGTTTTTTTTTGAGAGATACATGTGATTCTTCAACTCCTCTGAATAGGCCTATTTGGAGCAATATGAACCGTAATCCACCTAGGCAGCTATGAGTCGCAAAAACTAACTCAGTTCTCACAGGGAAACAATGTGCTAGACACTCCTGCTTCTAACACAGATGGTTGTCTTTCGAGAAAAACGTGTGTTTCTTCAACTGAGCTGAATAGGCCTATTTCAAGCAAAATGACCCTTTGCCCACCTTGAAAATGATGACTTGCAGGACGTATTCCTTTCAAAAACTAGTTCAATTCTCATACTGAAACAATGTGTAAAATGCTTCTGCTTCTATCAAAGGTGGTTTTCTTTATACAGATACATGGGTTTCTTCAACTTACCTGACTAGGCCTATTTGGAGCAAACAGAGCCTATCTCCACCTTGAAACACACAAGTTGCAGGAAGTATTCCTTTCAAAACCTATATCGATTCTCACAGGGAAACAATGTGAAAGAAATGGCAGCTACGAACAGAGATGATTTTCTTTGGAGAGATTTATGTGGTTCTTTAACTCAACTGAATAAGCCTATTTGGAGCAACATGAGCAGTACTCCACCTTGAAGAATATGATTTGTAGAGTTTACCTTTGAAAAACCAACTCGGATCTCACAGGAAAACAATGTGGTTGATGTACCTACTTCAAACACCCATGGGTTTCTTACGAGAGATACATGTGTTTCTTCAACCTAGCTGAACAGGCCTATTTGGAACAAAATGTACTCTTCCCCACCTTGAATACTATGATTTTCAGAATGTATTCTTTCACAAACTTACTCACATCTCAGGCAAAAAATGTGCTATATGATCCTGCTTCTAACACAGTGGGTTTCCTTTCGAGAGATACATGTGTTTCCACAAGATAGCTGAATGGGCCTATTTGGAGCAAAAGAACCAATTCTCCTGTAAATCTATGATTTGCATGAAGTATTCCTTTCAAAAACTAACTAAATTCTCACAGGGATACATGTGCTGGATCCTGCAGCTTGTAAGGAACCTATGTTTTGCAGGAAGTCTTCCTCTGAAAAACGACTTCAATTCTCACAGGGAAACAATGTGCTAGATGCTCCTGCTTAAAACACAGATGGCTGTCTTTGGAGAGATACATGGTTTTCTTCAACTCAGCCGAATAGGCATATTTGGAACAAAGACAGCCTATCACCACCTTGAAAAATCCACTTTGCAGAATTTGTACCTTCCAAAAAATAAGTCTAGTCCTTCAGGGAAATAACACGCTAGATGCTCCTGCTTCTAACACAGATGGATTTCTTTGGAGAGGTACATGTATTTCTTCAACTCAGATGAATAGTCCCATATGGATCATACAGAAGCTGTCTCCACATGGAAACACCCAAGTGGCAAAATTAGGCTTTTCAAATACTAACGCAATTTCGAGGGAAACAATGTACTAGATCCTCCTGCTTCTAAAATACATGGTTATTGTTATAGGGATACATGTGTTACTTCAACTTAGCTGAATACGCCTATTTGGATCAAAGAGACCCTATATGCACCTTGAAACACCTACGTTGAAGAAAGATACCTGGTAGAACCTAAATAGATTCTCCAGGGGAAAAATGTGCTTAATGCCGCAGCTTCTAACATGGATGGTTTTCAGGAAGGGAAAAATGTGCTTTTTCAGCTCATCTGCAAAGACCTTTTGGAGCCAACAAATCTATCTCCACCTTGAAAACTATGCTTTGCAGGATGTTTTCCTTTCAAAAACTAACTGAATTTTGACAGGGAAATGATATGCTTGATGCTCCTTCTTCTATCATAGATGGTTTTCTTTCTAGAGATACATGTGTTTCTTAAACTTAGTGGAATAGGCCTTCCTGGAGCAGACAGAGACTATCTCCACCTTGAAAACTGATATACAGGAAGTATTCATTAAAAAAACTAACTCAGTTCTCACAGGGAAACAATGTGCCACATGCTGCATGTTCTATAACAGATGATTTTCTGTGGAGAGTTACATGTGTTTCTTCAACTCAGCTGAATAGCCCTACTTCGAGCAAACAAAGCCTAACACCTCCTTGAAACACCTAAGTTTCAAAACTATTCCCTACAAAAAAACTCAGTTCTCAAAGGTCATCAATGCACTAGATGCTCCTGATTCAAAATTAGATGGTTTTCTTTATAGAGATACATGTGTTTCTTCAACTCAGCGGAGTAGGCCTGTTTGGAGCAAGAAAGCCTTTCTCCACCTTAGAAAGTGTGATTTGCAGGAAGTATTTCTTTCAAAAAATAACTCAGTTCTAACAGGGAAACAATGGTTTTGATGCTCATGCTCCTAACACACATGGTTTTCATTTGAGCAATATATGTATTTCTTCAACTTAGCTGAATGGGCCTATTTGGGGCAAACAGACCCTATCTCCACCTTGAAACATGTAAATTGCAGGGAGTATTCCATCAAAAACGAACTCAATTCTCACAGGGAAACAATGTTCTAGATGCTCCTGCTTCTAACACAGATGATTGTCATTGGAGAGATACATGTGTTTCTTCAACTCAGCTGAATAGGCCTATTCGGAACAAAGAGAGATTATCACCACCTTGAAAAATCCACGTTGCAGGAAGTATTCCACTCAAAAATGAACTCAATTCTTTCAGGGAAACAATGTGCTAGATGCTGCTGCTTCTAACACAGATGGTTTACTTTAGAGATATATATGTGTTTCTTCAACTTAGCTGAATATGCCTATTTTGAAAAAAATTCGCTTTTCCCCCCTGTGAAAACTATGATTTGCAGGACGTATTACTTGGGAAAACGAAAACAAGCCTCACAGGAATACAATGTGCTAGGTGCTGCAGCTTCTAACATAGAAGGTTTTCTTTGAAGAGATACATGTGTTTCTTAAACTCAGCTGAATAACCATATTCGGAGCTAACAGAGCCCACTGAAACTGAAACACCTAAGTTGCAGGAAGTATTCGTTTCAAAAATTAAGTATATCCTCACAGGGAAACAAAGTGTGAAATGCTTCTGCTTCTGAAACAGATGGTTTTGTTTTAAGAGATACATGTCTTTCTTCAACTCATCTGAATAGGCCTATTTGGAACAACATGAGTCGTAATCCACCTTGAAAACTCAAATGCAGCAAGTTTTCCTTTCAGAAACAAACTCAGTTCTCCTAGGAAAACAATGTGCCAGATGCTCCTGCTTCTAACACAGATGGTTTTCTTACGAGAGATACATGATTTTCTTCCACTTAGCTGAAGAGGCCTATTTGGAACTAAATGAACTTCTCCCCACGTTGAATACTATGATTGGCAAGATGAATTCTTTCAAAAACTAACTCAATTCTCAGGCAAACAATGTGCTTAATGTTCCTACTTCTAGCACAGATGGTTTTCTTTTGAGAACTACATGTGCTTCTTCCACTTAGCTGAATAGGCCTATTTCAACCAAAATGAGCCTTTTCCGACCTAGAAAACTACGATTTGCAGGAGGTATTCCTTTCCAAAACTAGCTCAATTTTCACACAGAAAAAAATGTGCTAGATGCTCCTGTTTCTAAAGCAGATGGTTTTCTCTATACAGAGACATGTGTTTCTTCCACTTAGCTGACTCGGCCTATTTGGAGCAAACATAGCGCATCTCCACCTTTAACACCCAAGATCCAGGAAGTATTCATTTCAAAACCTACATCGATCTCACACAGAAACAAACCTAGATATGGCAGCTTCGGACAGGATGACTTTCTTTGGAGAAATGTTGTGTTTCTTCAACTCTGCTGAATATATCTCTTTTGAGCAACATGAGCTGCAATCCACCAGTAAACTATGATTTGCAAGAAGTTTTCCTTTGAAAAACTAACTCAGTTCTCACTGGAAAAGAGTGTGGTAGATGATCTTGCAGATCAAACATCGTCAGAAAGAAGGTTGTCTTTTGAGTGGTACATGCGTTTCTTCAACTTAGGTGATAAGGCCTATTTGGAGCAAACAGAGCCTATCTCCACCTTGAAAACTATCATATGCAGGAAGTATTCATTTAAAACACGAATGCAATTCTCACTGAAAACAATGTGCTAAATACTGCCCCTCCATCACAGATGGGTTTTTTTGGTGAGATACATGTGTTTCTTCAACACAGCTGAAATGCCGTACTTGGAGAAAACAGAATCTAAATCCACCTTGAAATAACGAACTTTTAGGAAGTATTCCTTTCAAAAACTAAAATAGTTCTCAAGGAAACAATGCACTAGATGCTTCTGCTACTAACTTAGATGGTTTTCTTTATAGACATCCATGTGTTTCTTAAACTCAACTGAATAGGACTATTTGGAGCAAACAGAAGCTTTCTCCACCTTGTAAACTAAACTTTGCAGGAAGAATTCCTTTCAAACACTAAATGAATTCTCACAGGGAAAAAATCTGCTAGATGTTGCAGCTTCTACCATAGAGGGTTTTCTTTGGAGAGATACATGTGTTTCTTCAACTCAGTGGAGTAATCATATTTGGAGCAAACACAGTCCATCTCCACCTGAAACACGTAAGGTGCAGGAAGTATTCCATTCCAAAACGAATTCAATTCTCACATGGGAACAATCAGTGAGATGCTCCTGCTTCTAACGAGGATGGTTTTCTTTGAGAGAATCATGTGTTTCTTCAACTTAGCTGAAAAGATCAATTTGAAGCAAAAAGAACTTATCTCCACCCTGAAATCTATGATTGGCAGGAAGTATTATTTTCAAAACTAACTCAACTCTCTCAGGGAAACAACATGCCAAATGCTGCTGCTTCTTACATGGAAGGTTTTCTTTATAGAGGCACATATGTTTCTTCAACTTAGTTGAATAGGCCTATTTGCAGCACACACCACTATCTCCACCTAGAAACACCTAATTAGCAGGAAGTATTCCCTTCAAGACCTAAACCTATTCTCATAGGGAAACCAGGTGCTTGACACGGCAGCCTTGAACAGAGATGATTTTCTTGGGAGGGATGCATGTGTATCTTCAATTCTGCTGAATAGTCCTGTGTGTAGCAACATTAGCCATAATCCACCTTGAAAAGTGTGATTTTCAAGAAGTATTCCTCTCATAAACTAACTCAGTTCTCCAAGGAAAAAAGGTGCTAGATGCTCATGCTTCTAACAGAGATAGTTTTCTTTGGAGAGATACATGTGTTTGTTAAACTCAGCTAAATAGCCTTATTTGGATCAAACAGAGCCTATCTCCTCCTTGAAACACCTAAGTGGCAGAAATTATGTCTTTCAAAAACTAACTCAGTTTCTAGGGAAACAATATAATAGATTCTCCTGCTTATTACATACATGGTTTTCTCTATAGAGTTACATGTGTATCTTCAACTTAGCAGAAAAAGCCTATTTGGAGCAAACATACCCTATCTGCACCTTGAAACACCTACGTTGCAGGAAGTATTCTTTACAAAACCTAAATCGATTCTCACAGGGAAACAATGTGCTAAATGCTGCCGCTTCTAACATAGATGGTTTTCAGTGAGGGATAAATGTGCTTTTTCAACTCATCAGAAAAGGCCAATTTGGAGCAAAGGGTCTATCTCCACCTGGAAAACTATCATTTGCAGGATGAATTCCTTTCAAACACTAACTGAATTTTCAAAGGGAAGTAATGTGCTAGATGCTCCTTCTTCTATCATAGACGGTTTTTGGAGGAAACTGACCTGATCTCCACCTGGAAACACCTACGTTGCAGTAAGTACACCTTTCAAAAGCTAAATCGATTCTCATAGGGAAACAGTGTGCCATGGCCTCAGATTCTAAAACAGATGGTTTTATTTGAGGGATACACGTACTTATGGAACTCATCTGAAAAGGCCTATTGGGAGCAAACACAGCCTATCGCCACCCTGGAAACTATGGTTTGCAGGAAGTATAGTTTTCAAAGAGTCAGTGAATTCTCACAGGGAAACAATCTGCTGGAGGCTGCAGCTTCTAACATGGATGGTTTTCTGTGGAGAGATACATTTGTTTCTTCAAGTCAGCTGAATAGGGCCATATGCAGGAACATGAGCACTGATCCACCTTGAAAACTGTGATTTGCAGGAAGTATTCCTGGGAAAACTAACTCAATTCTCACAGAGGAATAATATGCTAGATGCTCCTGCTTCTAACCGAGATGATTTTCTCTCGAGAGATACAAGTGTTTCTTCAACTTAGCTGAACAGGGATTTTTGGAAGACTATGAGCCTCTCCCATCTTCAAGACTCTGATTTGTAGAATGGATTCTTTCAAGAACTACCTCAGTTCTCATAAGGAAACAAGGTGCTAGATTCTCCTGCTTCAAGCACAGATGGTTGTCTTTGGAGAGATATATGTGTTTCTTCAACTCAGCTGAATAGCCCCTTTTGAATCCATCAGAGCCTATCTCCACTATGAAAACTGTGATATGCGGGACATATTCTTTCAAAAACTAACTCAATTCCCAGGCAAAGAATGTGGTAGGTTTTCCTGATTCTAACACAGATGGTTTTCTTTCCAGAGATCTATGTGTTTCATTAAGAGAGCTGAATAGGCCAATTTGAACGAATAGCGCCTAACTTCCTGGCAAACTATGACTTGCAGGAAGAATTCCTTTAAAAAACTAAGTCAATTCTGAGAGGAATGCAATGTGCTAGATGTTCCTTTTTATAACACAAATGGTTTTTTTTTGAGAGATACATGTGATTCTTCAACTCCTCTGAATAGGCCTATTTGGAGCAATATGAACCGTAATCCACCTAGGCAGCTATGAGTCGCAAAAACTAACTCAGTTCTCACAGGGAAACAATGTGCTAGACACTCCTGCTTGTAACACAGATGGTTGTCTTTCGAGAAAAACGTGTGTTTCTTCAACTGAGCTGAATAGGCCTATTTCAAGCAAAATGACCCTTTGCCCACCTTGAAAATGATGACTTGCAGGACGTATTCCTTTCAAAAACTAGTTCACTTCTCATACTGAAACAATGTGTAAAATGCTTCTGCTTCTATCAAAGGTGGTTTTCTTTATACAGATACATGGGTTTCTTCAACTTACCTGACTAAGCCTATTTGGAGCAAACAGAGCCTATCTCCACCTTGAAACACACAAGTTGCAGGAAGTATTCCTTTCAAAACCTATATCGATTCTCACAGGGAAACAATGTGAAAGAAATGGCAGCTACGAACAGAGATGATTTTCTTTGGAGAGATTTATGTGGTTCTTTAACTCAACTGAATAAGCCTATTTGGAGCAACATGAGCAGTACTCCACCTTGAAGAATATGATTTGTAGAGTTTACCTTTGAAAAACCAACTCGGATCTCACAGGAAAACAATGTGGTTGATGTACCTACTTCAAATACCCATGGGTTTCTTACGAGAGATACATGTGTTTCTTCAACCTAGCTGAACAGGCCTATTTGGAACAAAATGTACTCTTCCCCACCTTGAATACTATGATTTTCAGAATGTATTCTTTCACAAACTTACTCACATCTCAGGCAAAAAATGTGCTATATGATCCTGCTTCTAACACAGTGGGTTTCCTTTCGAGAGATACATGTGTTTCCACAAGATAGCTGAATGGGCCTATTTGGAGCAAAAGAACCAATTCTCCTGTAAATCTATGATTTGCATGAAGTATTCCTTTCAAAAACTAACTAAATTCTCACAGGGATACATGTGCTGGATCCTGCAGCTTGTAAGGAACCTATGTTTTGCAGGAAGTCTTCCTCTGAAAAACGACTTCAATTCTCACAGGGAAACAATGTGCTAGATGCTCCTGCTTAAAACACAGATGGCTGTCTTTGGAGAGATACATGGTTTTCTTCAACTCAGCCGAATAGGCATATTTGGAACAAAGACAGCCTATCACCACCTTGAAAAATCCACTTTGTAGAACTTGTACCTTCCAAAAAATAAGTCTAGTCCTTCAGGGAAATAATGCGCTAGATGCTCCTGCTTCTAACACAGATGGATTTCTTTGGAGAGGTACATGTATTTCTTCAACTCAGATGAATAGTCCCATATGGATCATACAGAAGCTGTCTCCACATGGAAACACCCAAGTTGCAAAATTAGGCTTTTCAAATACTAACGCAATTTCGAGGGAAACAATGTACTAGATCCTCCTGCTTCTAAAATACATGGTTATTGTTATAGGGATACATGTGTTACTTCAACTTAGCTGAATACGCCTATTTGGATCAAAGAGACCCTATATGCACCTTGAAACACCTACGTTGAAGAAAGATACCTGGTAGAACCTAAATAGATTCTCCAGGGGAAAAATGTGCTTAATGCCGCAGCTTCTAACATGGATGGTTTTCAGGAAGGGAAAAATGTGCTTTTTCAGCTCATCTGCAAAGACCTTTTGGAGCCAACAAATCTATCTCCACCTTGAAAACTATGCTTTGCAGGATGTTTTCCTTTCAAAAACTAACTGAATTTTGACAGGGAAATGATATGCTTGATGCTCCTTCTTCTATCATAGATGGTTTTCTTTCTAGAGATACATGTGTTTCTTAAACTTAGTGGAATAGGCCTTCCTGGAGCAGACAGAGACTATCTCCACCTTGAAAACTGATATACAGGAAGTATTCATTAAAAAAACTAACTCAGTTCTCACAGGGAAACAATGTGCCACATGCTGCATGTTCTATAACAGATGGTTTTCTTTGGAGAGATACATGTGTTTCTTCAACTCAGCTGAATAGCCCTACTTCGAGCAAACAAAGCCTAACACCTCCTTGAAACACCTAAGTTTCAAAACTATTCCCTACAAAAAAACTCAGTTCTCAAAGGTCATCAATGCACTAGATGCTCCTGATTCAAAATTAGATGGTTTTCTTTATAGAGATACATGTGTTTCTTCAACTCAGCGGAGTAGGCCTGTTTGGAGCAAGAAAGCCTTTCTCCACCTTAGAAAGTGTGATTTGCAGGAAGTATTTCTTTCAAAAAATAACTCAGTTCTAACAGGGAAACAATGGTTTTGATGCTCATGCTCCTAACACACATGGTTTTCATTTGAGCAATATATGTATTTCTTCAACTTAGCTGAATGGGCCTATTTGGGGCAAACAGACCCTATCTCCACCTTGAAACATGTAAATTGCAGGGAGTATTCCATCAAAAACGAACTCAATTCTCACAGGGAAACAATGTTCTAGATGCTCCTGCTTCTAACACAGATGATTGTCATTGGAGAGATACATGTGTTTCTTCAACTCAGCTGAATAGGCCTATTCGGAACAAAGAGAGATTATCACCACCTTGAAAAATCCACGTTGCAGGAAGTATTCCACTCAAAAATGAACTCAATTCTTTCAGGGAAACAATGTGCTAGATGCTGCTGCTTCTAACACAGATGGTTTACTTTAGAGATATATATGTGTTTCTTCAACTTAGCTGAATATGCCTATTTTGAAAAAAATTCGCTTTTCCCCCCTGTGAAAACTATGATTTGCAGGACGTATTACTTGGGAAAACGAAAACAAGCTTCACAGGAATACAATGTGCTAGGTGCTGCAGGTTCTAACATAGAAGGTTTTCTTTGAAGAGATACATGTGTTTCTTAAACTCAGCTGAATAACCATATTCGGAGCTAACAGAGCCCACTGAATCTGAAACACCTAAGTTGCAGGAAGTATTCGTTTCAAAAATTAAGTATATCCTCACAGGGAAACAAAGTGTGAAATGCTTCTGCTTCTGAAACAGATGGTTTTGTTTTAAGAGATACATGTCTTTCTTCAACTCATCTGAATAGGCCTATTTGGAACAACATGAGTCGTAATCCACCTTGAAAACTCAAATGCAGCAAGTTTTCCTTTCAGAAACAAACTCAGTTCTCCTAGGAAAACAATGTGCCAGATGCTCCTGCTTCTAACACAGATGGTTTTCTTACGAGAGATACATGATTTTCTTCCACTTAGCTGAAGAGGCCTATTTGGAACTAAATGAACTTCTCCCCACGTTGAATACTATGATTGGCAAGATGAATTCTTTGAAAAACTAACTCAATTCTCAGGCAAACAATGTGCTTAATGTTCCTACTTCTAGCACAGATGGTTTTCTTTTGAGAACTACATGTGCTTCTTCCACTTAGCTGAATAGGCCTATTTCAACCAAAATGAGCCTTTTCCGACCTAGAAAACTACGATTTGCAGGAGGTATTCCTTTCCAAAACTAGCTCAATTTTCACACAGAAGAAAGTGTGCTAGATGCTCCTGTTTCTAAAGCAGATGGTTTTCTCTATACAGAGACATGTGTTTCTTCCACTTAGCTGACTCGGCCTATTTGGAGCAAACATAGCGCATCTCCACCTTTAACACCCAAGATCCAGGAAGTATTCACTTCAAACCTACATCGATCTCACACAGAAACAAACCTAGATATGGCAGCTTCGGACAGGATGACTTTCTTTGGAGAAATGTTGTGTTTCTTCAACTCTGCTGAATATATCTCTTTTGAGCAACATGAGCTGCAATCCACCAGTAAACTATGATTTGCAAGAAGTTTTCCTTTGAAAAACTAACTCAGTTCTCACTGGAAAAGAGTGTGGTAGATGATCTTGCAGATCAAACATCGTCAGAAAGAAAGTTGTCTTTTGAGTGGTACATGCGTTTCTTCAACTTAGGTGATAAGGCCTATTTGGAGCAAACAGAGCCTATCTCCACCTTGAAAACTATCATATGCAGGAAGTATTCATTTAAAACACGAATGCAATTCTCACTGAAAGCAATGTGCTAAATACTGCCCCTCCATCACAGATGGGTTTTTTTGGTGAGATACATGTGTTTCTTCAACACAGCTGAAATGCCGTACTTGGAGAAAACAGAATCTAAATCCACCTTGAAATAACGAACTTTTAGGAAGTATTCCTTTCAAAAACTAAAATAGTTCTCATGGAAACAATGCACTAGATGCTTCTGCTACTAACTTAGATGGTTTTCTTTATAGACATCCATGTGTTTCTTAAACTCAACTGAATAGGACTATTTGGAGCAAACAGAAGCTTTCTCCACCTTGTAAACTAAACTTTGCAGGAAGAATTCCTTTCAAACACTAAATGAATTCTCACAGGGAAAAAATCTGCTAGATGTTGCAGCTTCTACCATAGAGGGTTTTCTTTGGAGAGATACATGTGTTTCTTCAACTCAGTGGAGTAATCATATTTGGAGCAAACACAATCCATCTCCACCTGAAACACGTAAGGTGCAGGAAGTATTCCATTCCAAAACGAATTCAATTCTCACATGGGAACAATCAGTGAGATGCTCCTGCTTCTAACGAGGATGGTTTTCTTTGAGAGAATCATGTGTTTCTTCAACTTAGCTGAAAAGATCAATTTGAAGCAAAAAGAACTTATCTCCACCCTGAAATCTATGATTGGCAGGAAGTATTATTTTCAAAACTAACTCAACTCTCTCAGGGAAACAACATGCCAAATGCTGCTGCTTCTTACATGGAAGGTTTTCTTTATAGAGGCACATATGTTTCTTCAACTTAGTTGAATAGGCCTATTTGCAGCACACACCACTATCTCCACCTAGAAACACCTAATTAGCAGGAAGTATTCCCTTCAAGACCTAAACCTATTCTCATAGGGAAACCAGGTGCTTGACACGGCAGCCTTGAACAGAGATGATTTTCTTGGGAGGGATGCATGTGTATCTTCAATTCTGCTGAATAGTCCTGTGTGTAGCAACATTAGCCATAATCCACCTTGAAAAGTGTGATTTTCAAGAAGTATTCCTCTCATAAACTAACTCAGTTCTCCAAGGAAAAAAGGTGCTAGATGCTCATGCTTCTAACAGAGATAGTTTTCTTTGGAGAGATACATGTGTTTGTTAAACTCAGCTAAATAGCCTTATTTGGATCAAACAGAGCCTATCTCCTCCTTGAAACACCTAAGTGGCAGAAATTATGTCTTTCAAAAACTAACTCAGTTTCTAGGGAAACAATATAATAGATTCTCCTGCTTATTACATACATGGTTTTCTCTATAGAGTTACATGTGTATCTTCAACTTAGCAGAAAAAGCCTATTTGGAGCAAACATACCCTATCTGCACCTTGAAACACCTACGTTGCAGGAAGTATTCTTTACAAAACCTAAATCGATTCTCACAGGGAAACAATGTGCTAAATGCTGCCGCTTCTAACATAGATGGTTTTCAGTGAGGGATAAATGTGCTTTTTCAACTCATCAGAAAAGGCCAATTTGGAGCAAAGGGTCTATCTCCACCTGGAAAACTATGATTTGCAGGATGAATTCCTTTCAAACACTAACTGAATTTTCAAAGGGAAGTAATGTGCTAGATGCTCCTTCTTCTATCATAGACGGTTTTTGGAGGAAACAGACCTGATCTCCACCTGGAAACACCTACGTTGCAGTAAGTACACCTTTCAAAAGCTAAATCGATTCTCATAGGGAAACAGTGTGCCATGGCCTCAGATTCTAAAACAGATGGTTTTATTTGAGGGATACACGTACTTATGGAACTCATCTGAAAAGGCCTATTGGGAGCAAACACAGCCTATCGCCACCCTGGAAACTATGGTTTGCAGGAAGTATAGTTTTCAAAGAGTCAGTGAATTCTCACAGGGAAACAATCTGCTGGAGGCTGCAGCTTCTAACATGGATGGTTTTCTGTGGAGAGATACATTTGTTTCTTCAAGTCAGCTGAATAGGGCCATATGCAGGAACATGAGCACTAATCCACCTTGAAAACTGTGATTTGCAGGAAGTATTCCTGGGAAAACTAACTCAATTCTCACAGAGGAATAATATGCTAGATGCTCCTGCTTCTAACCGAGATGATTTTCTCTCGAGAGATACAAGTGTTTCTTCAACTTAGCTGAACAGGGATTTTTGGAAGACTATGAGCCTCTCCCATCTTCAAGACTCTGATTTGTAGAATGGATTCTTTCAAGAACTACCTCAGTTCTCATAAGGAAACAAGGTGCTAGATTCTCCTGCTTCAAGCACAGATGGTTGTCTTTGGAGAGATATATGTGTTTCTTCAACTCAGCTGAATAGCCCCTTTTGAATCCATCAGAGCCTATCTCCACTATGAAAACTGTGATATGCGGGACATATTCTTTCAAAAACTAACTCAATTCCCAGGCAAAGAATGTGGTAGGTTTTCCTGATTCTAACACAGATGGTTTTCTTTCCAGAGATCTATGTGTTTCATTAAGAGAGCTGAATAGGCCAATTTGAACGAATAGCGCCTAACTTCCTGGCAAACTATGACTTGCAGGAAGAATTCCTTTAAAAAACTAAGTCAATTCTGAGAGGAATGCAATGTGCTAGATGTTCCTTTTTATAACACAAATGGTTTTTTTTTGAGAGATACATGTGATTCTTCAACTCCTCTGAATAGGCCTATTTGGAGCAATATGAACCGTAATCCACCTAGGCAGCTATGAGTCGCAAAAACTAACTCAGTTCTCACAGGGAAACAATGTGCTAGACACTCCTGCTTGTAACACAGATGGTTGTCTTTCGAGAAAAACGTGTGTTTCTTCAACTGAGCTGAATAGGCCTATTTCAAGCAAAATGACCCTTTGCCCACCTTGAAAATGATGACTTGCAGGACGTATTCCTTTCAAAAACTAGTTCACTTCTCATACTGAAACAATGTGTAAAATGCTTCTGCTTCTATCAAAGGTGGTTTTCTTTATACAGATACATGGGTTTCTTCAACTTACCTGACTAAGCCTATTTGGAGCAAACAGAGCCTATCTCCACCTTGAAACACACAAGTTGCAGGAAGTATTCCTTTCAAAACCTATATCGATTCTCACAGGGAAACAATGTGAAAGAAATGGCAGCTACGAACAGAGATGATTTTCTTTGGAGAGATTTATGTGGTTCTTTAACTCAACTGAATAAGCCTATTTGGAGCAACATGAGCAGTACTCCACCTTGAAGAATATGATTTGTAGAGTTTACCTTTGAAAAACCAACTCGGATCTCACAGGAAAACAATGTGGTTGATGTACCTACTTCAAACACCCATGGGTTTCTTACGAGAGATACATGTGTTTCTTCAACCTAGCTGAACAGGCCTATTTGGAACAAAATGTACTCTTCCCCACCTTGAATACTATGATTTTCAGAATGTATTCTTTCACAAACTTACTCACATCTCAGGCAAAAAATGTGCTATATGATCCTGCTTCTAACACAGTGGGTTTCCTTTCGAGAGATACATGTGTTTCCACAAGATAGCTGAATGGGCCTATTTGGAGCAAAAGAACCAATTCTCCTGTAAATCTATGATTTGCATGAAGTATTCCTTTCAAAAACTAACTAAATTCTCACAGGGATACATGTGCTGGATCCTGCAGCTTGTAAGGAACCTATGTTTTGCAGGAAGTCTTCCTCTGAAAAACGACTTCAATTCTCACAGGGAAACAATGTGCTAGATGCTCCTGCTTAAAACACAGATGGCTGTCTTTGGAGAGATACATGGTTTTCTTCAACTCAGCCGAATAGGCATATTTGGAACAAAGACAGCTTATCACCACCTTGAAAAATCCACTTTGCAGAATTTGTACCTTCCAAAAAATAAGTCTAGTCCTTCAGGGAAATAACGCGCTAGATGCTCCTGCTTCTAACACAGATGGATTTCTTTGGAGAGGTACATGTATTTCTTCAACTCAGATGAATAGTCCCATATGGATCATACAGAAGCTGTCTCCACATGGAAACACCCAAGTTGCAAAATTAGGCTTTTCAAATACTAACGCAATTTCGAGGGAAACAATGTACTAGATCCTCCTGCTTCTAAAATACATGGTTATTGTTATAGGGATACATGTGTTACTTCAACTTAGCTGAATACGCCTATTTGGATCAAAGAGACCCTATATGCACCTTGAAACACATACGTTGAAGAAAGATACCTGGTAGAACCTAAATAGATTCTCCAGGGGAAAAATGTGCTTAATGCCGCAGCTTCTAACATGGATGGTTTTCATGAAGGGAAAAATGTGCTTTTTCAGCTCATCTGCAAAGACCTTTTGGAGCCAACAAACCTATCTCCACCTTGCAAACTATGCTTTGCAGGATGTTTTCCTTTCAAAAACTAACTGAATTTTGACAGGGAAATGATATGCTTGATGCTCCTTCTTCTATCATAGATGGTTTTCTTTCTAGAGATACATGTGTTTCTTAAACTTAGTGGAATAGGCCTTCCTGGAGCAAACAGAGACTATCTCCACCTTGAAAACTGATATACAGGAAGTATTCATTAAAAAAACTAACTCAGTTCTCACAGGGAAACAATGTGCCACATGCTGCACGTTCTATAACAGATGGTTTTCTTTGGAGAGATACATGTGTTTCTTCAACTCAGCTGAATAGCCCTACTTCGAGCAAACAAAGCCTAACACCTCCTTGAAACACCTAAGTTTCAAAACTATTCCCTACAAAAAAACTCAGTTCTCAAAGGTCATCAATGCACTAGATGCTCCTGATTCAAAATTAGATGGTTTTCTTTATAGAGATACATGTGTTTCTTCAACTCAGCGGAGTAGGCCTGTTTGGAGCAAGAAAGCCTTTCTCCACCTTAGAAAGTATGATTTGCAGGAAGTATTTCTTTCAAAAAATAACTCAGTTCTAACAGGGAAACAATGTTTTTGATGCTCATGCTCCTAACACACATGGTTTTCATTTGAGCAATATATGTATTTCTTCAACTTAGCTGAATGGGCCTATTTGGGGCAAACAGACCCTATCTCCATCTTGAAACATGTAAATTGCAGGGAGTATTCCATCAAAAACGAACTCAATATTCACAGGGAAACAATGTTCTAGATGCTCCTGCTTCTAACACAGATGATTGTCATTGGAGAGATACATGTGTTTCTTCAACTCAGCTGAATAGGCCTATTCGGAACAAAGAGAGATTATCACCACCTTGAAAAATCCACGTTACAGGAAGTATTCCACTCAAAAATGAACTCAATTCTTTCAGGGAAACAATGTGCTAGATGCTGCTGCTTCTAACACAGATGGTTTACTTTAGAGATATATATGTGTTTCTTCAACTTAGCTGAATATGCCTATTTTGAAAAAAATTCGCTTTTCCCCCCTGTGAAAACTATGATTTGCAGGACGTATTACTTTGGAAAACGAAAACAAGCCTCACAGGAATACAATGTGCTAGGTGCTGCAGCTTCTAACATAGAAGGTTTTCTTTGAAGAGATACATGTGTTTCTTAAACTCAGCTGAATAACCATATTCGGAGCTAACAGAGCCCACTGAAACTGAAACACCTAAGTTGCAGGAAGTATTCGTTTCAAAAATTAAGTATATCCTCACAGGGAAACAAAGTGTGAAATGCTTCTGCTTCTGAAACAGATGGTTTTGTTTTAAGAGATACATGTCTTTCTTCAACTCATCTGAATAGGCCTATTTGGAACAACATGAGTCGTAATCCACCTTGAAAACTGAAATGCAGCAAGTTTTCCTTTCAGAAACAAACTCAGTTCTCCTAAGAAAACAATGTGCCAGATGCTCCTGCTTCTAACACAGATGGTTTTCTTATGAGAGATACATGATTTTCTTCCACTTAGCTGAAGAGGCCTATTTGGAACTAAATGAACTTCTCCCCACGTTGAATACTATGATTGGCAAGATGAATTCGTTCAAAAACTAACTCAATTCTCAGGCAAACAATGTGCTTAATGTTCCTACTTCTAGCACAGATGGTTTTCTTTTGAGAACTACATGTGCTTCTTCCACTTAGCTGAATAGGCCTATTTCAACCAAAATGAGCCTTTTCCGACCTAGAAAACTACGATTTGCAGGAGGTATTCCTTTCCAAAACTAGCTCAATTTTCACACAGAAAAAAATGTGCTAGATGCTCCTGTTTCTAAAGCAGATGGTTTTCTCTATACAGAGACATGTGTTTCTTCCACTTAGCTGACTCGGCCTATTTGGAGCAAACATAGCGCATCTCCACCTTTAACACCCAAGATCCAGGAAGTATTCATTTCAAAACCTACATCGATCTCACACAGAAACAAACCTAGATATGGCAGCTTCGGACAGGATGACTTTCTTTGGAGAAATGTTGTGTTTCTTCAACTCTGCTGAATATATCTCTTTTGAGCAACATGAGCTGCAATCCACCAGTAAACTATGATTTGCAAGAAGTTTTCCTTTGAAAAACTAACTCAGTTCTCACTGGAAAAGAGTGTGGTAGATGATCTTGCAGATCACCCATCATCAGACAGAAGGTTGTCTTTTGAGTGGTACATGTGTTTCTTCAACTTAGGTGATTAGGCCTATTTGGAGCAAACAGAGCCTATCTCCACCTTGAAAACTATCATATGCAGGAAGTATTCATTTAAAACACGAATTCAATTCTCACTGAAAACAATGTGCTAAGTACTGCCCCTCCATCACAGATGGGTTTTTTTGGTGAGATACATGTGTTTCTTCAACACAGCTGAAATGCCGTACTTGGAGAAAACAGAATCTAAATCCACCTTGAAATAACGAACTTTTAGGAAGTATTCCTTTCAAAAACTAAAATAGTTCTCAAGGAAACAATGCACTAGATGCTTCTGCTTCTAACTTAGATGGTTTTCTTTATAGACATCCATGTGTTTCTTAAACTCAACTGAATAGGACTATTTGGAGCAAACAGAAGCTTTCTCCACCTTGTAAACTAAACTTTGCAGGAAGAATTCCTTTCAAACACTAAATGAATTCTCACAGGGAAAAAATCTGCTAGATGTTGCAGCTTCTACCATAGAGGGTTTTCTTTGGAGAGATACATGTGTTTCTTCAACTCAGTGGAGTAATCATATTTGGAGCAAACACAGTCCATCTCCACCTGAAACACGTAAGGTGCAGGAAGTATTCCATTCCAAAACGAATTCAATTCTCACATGGGAACAATCAGTGAGATGCTCCTGCTTCTAACGAGGATGGTTTTCTTTGAGAGAATCATGTGTTTCTTCAATTTAGCTGAAAAGATCAATTTGAAGCAAAAAGAACTTATCTCCACCCTGAAATCTATGATTGGCAATAAGTATTATTTTCAAAACTAACTCAACTCTCTCAGGGAAACAACATGCCAAATGCTGCTGCTTCTTACATGGAAGGTTTTCTTTATAGAGGCACATATGTTTCTTCAACTTAGTTGAATAGGCCTATTTGCAGCACACACCACTATCTCCACCTAGAAACACCTAATTAGCAGGAAGTATTCCCTTCAAGACTTAAACCTATTCTCACAGGGAAACCATGTGCTTGACACGGCAGCCACGAACAGAGATGATTTTCTTGGGAGGGATGCATGTGTTTCTTCCATTCTGCTGATTAGTCCTGTGTGTAGCAACATTAGCCATAATCCACCTTGAAAAGTGTGATTTTCAAGAAGTATTCCTCTCATAAACTAACTCAGTTCTCCAAGGAAAAAATGTGCTAGATGCTCATGCTTCTAACAGAGATAGTTTTCTTTGGGAGATGTATGTGTTTGTTAAACTCAGCTAAATAGCCCTATTTGGATCAAACAGAGCCTATCTCCTCCTTGAAACACCTAAGTGGCAGAAATTATGTCTTTCAAAAACTAACTCAGTTTCTAGGGAAACAATATAATAGATTCTCCTGCTTATTACATACATGGTTTTCTCTATAGAGTTACATGTGTATCTTCAACTTAGCAGAAAAAGCCTATTTGGAGCAAACATACCCTATCTGCACCTTGAAACACCTACGTTGCAGGAAGTATTCTTTACAAAACCTAAATCGATTCTCACAGGGAAACAATGTGCTAAATGCTGCCGCTTCTAACATAGATGGTTTTCAGTGAGGGATAAATGTGCTTTTTCAACTCATCAGAAAAGGCCAATTTGGAGCAAAGGGTCTATCTCCACCTGGAAAACTATGATTTGCAGGATGAATTCCTTTCAAACACTAACTGAATTTTCAAAGGGAAGTAATGTGCTAGATGCTCCTTCTTCTATCATAGACGGTTTTTGGAGGAAATCGACCTGATCTCCACCTGGAAACACCTACGTTGCAGTAAGTACACCTTTCAAAAGCTAAATCGATTCTCATAGGGAAACAGTGTGCCATGGCCTCAGATTCTAAAACAGATGGTTTTATTTGAGGGATACACGTACTTATGGAACTCATCTGAAAAGGCCTATTGGGAGCAAACACAGCCTATCACCACCCTGGAAACTATGGTTTGCAGGAAGTATAGTTTTCAAAGAGTCAGTGAATTCTCACAGGGAAACAATCTGCTGGAGGCTGCAGGTTCTAACATGGTTGGTTTTCTGTGGAGAGATACATTTGTTTCTTCAAGTCAGCTGAATAGGGCCATATGCAGGAACATGAGCACTAATCCACCTTGAAAACTGTGATTTGCAGGAAGTATTCCTGGGAAAACTAACTCAATTCTCACAGAGGAATAATATGCTAGATGCTCCTGCTTCTAACCGAGATGATTTTCTCTCGAGAGATACAAGTGTTTCTTCAACTTAGCTGAACAGGGATTTTTGGAAGACTATGAGCCTCTCCCATCTTCAAGACTCTGATTTGTAGAATGGATTCTTTCAAGAACTACCTCAGTTCTCATAAGGAAACAAGGTGCTAGATTCTCCTGCTTCAAGCACAGATGGTTGTCTTTGGAGAGATATATGTGTTTCTTCAACTCAGCTGAATAGCCCCTTTTGAATCCATCAGAGCCTATCTCCACTATGAAAACTGTGATATGCGGGACATATTCTTTCAAAAACTAACTCAATTCCCAGGCAAAGAATGTGGTAGGTTTTCCTGATTCTAACACAGATGGTTTTCTTTCCAGAGATCTATGTGTTTCATTAAGAGAGCTGAATAGGCCAATTTGAACGAATAGCGCCTAACTTCCTGGCAAACTATGACTTGCAGGAAGAATTCCTTTAAAAAACTAAGTCAATTCTGAGAGGAATGCAATGTGCTAGATGTTCCTTTTTATAACACAAATGGTTTTTTTTTGAGAGATACATGTGATTCTTCAACTCCTCTGAATAGGCCTATTTGGAGCAATATGAACCGTAATCCACCTAGGCAGCTATGAGTCGCAAAAACTAACTCAGTTCTCACAGGGAAACAATGTGCTAGACACTCCTGCTTCTAACACAGATGGTTGTCTTTCGAGAAAAACGTGTGTTTCTTCAACTGAGCTGAATAGGCCTATTTCAAGCAAAATGACCCTTTGCCCACCTTGAAAATGATGACTTGCAGGACGTATTCCTTTCAAAAACTAGTTCACTTCTCATACTGAAACAATGTGTAAAATGCTTCTGCTTCTATCAAAGGTGGTTTTCTTTATACAGATACATGGGTTTCTTCAACTTACCTGACTAGGCCTATTTGGAGCAAACAGAGCCTATCTCCACCTTGAAACACACAAGTTGCAGGAAGTATTCCTTTCAAAACCTATATCGATTCTCACAGGGAAACAATGTGAAAGAAATGGCAGCTACGAACAGAGATGATTTTCTTTGGAGAGATTTATGTGGTTCTTTAACTCAACTGAATAAGCCTATTTGGAGCAACATGAGCAGTACTCCACCTTGAAGAATATGATTTGTAGAGTTTAACTTTGAAAAACCAACTCGGATCTCACAGGAAAACAATGTGGTTGATGTACCTACTTCAAACACCCATGGGTTTCTTACGAGAGATACATGTGTTTCTTCAACCTAGCTGAACAGGCCTATTTGGAACAAAATGTACTCTTCCCCACCTTGAATACTATGATTTTCAGAATGTATTCTTTCACAAACTTACTCACATCTCAGGCAAAAAATGTGCTATATGATCCTGCTTCTAACACAGTGGGTTTCCTTTCGAGAGATACATGTGTTTCCACAAGATAGCTGAATGGGCCTATTTGGAGCAAAAGAACCAATTCTCCTGTAAATCTATGATTTGCATGAAGTATTCCTTTCAAAAACTAACTAAATTCTCACAGGGATACATGTGCTGGATCCTGCAGCTTGTAAGGAACCTATGTTTTGCAGGAAGTCTTCCTCTGAAAAACGACTTCAATTCTCACAGGGAAACAATGTGCTAGATGCTCCTGCTTAAAACACAGATGGCTGTCTTTGGAGAGATACATGGTTTTCTTCAACTCAGCCGAATAGGCATATTTGGAACAAAGACAGCTTATCACCACCTTGAAAAATCCACTTTGCAGAATTTGTACCTTCCAAAAAATAAGTCTAGTCCTTCAGGGAAATAACGCGCTAGATGCTCCTGCTTCTAACACAGATGGATTTCTTTGGAGAGGTACATGTATTTCTTCAACTCAGATGAATAGTCCCATATGGATCATACAGAAGCTGTCTCCACATGGAAACACCCAAGTTGCAAAATTAGGCTTTTCAAATACTAACGCAATTTCGAGGGAAACAATGTACTAGATCCTCCTGCTTCTAAAATACATGGTTATTGTTATAGGGATACATGTGTTACTTCAACTTAGCTGAATACGCCTATTTGGATCAAAGAGACCCTATATGCACCTTGAAACACCTACGTTGAAGAAAGATACCTGGTAGAACCTAAATAGATTCTCCAGGGGAAAAATGTGCTTAATGCCGCAGCTTCGAACATGGATGGTTTTCAGGAAGGGAAAAATGTGCTTTTTCAGCTCATCTGCAAAGACCTTTTGGAGCCAACAAATCTATCTCCACCTTGAAAACTATGCTTTGCAGGATGTTTTCCTTTCAAAAACTAACTGAATTTTGACAGGGAAATGATATGCTTGATGCTCCTTCTTCTATCATAGATGGTTTTCTTTCTAGAGATACATGTGTTTCTTAAACTTAGTGGAATAGGCCTTCCTGGAGCAGACAGAGACTATCTCCACCTTGAAAACTGATATACAGGAAGTATTCATTAAAAAAACTAACTCAGTTCTCACAGGGAAACAATGTGCCACATGCTGCATGTTCTATAACAGATGGTTTTCTTTGGAGAGATACATGTGTTTCTTCAACTCAGCTGAATAGCCCTACTTCGAGCAAACAAAGCCTAACACCTCCTTGAAACACCTAAGTTTCAAAACTATTCCCTACAAAAAAACTCAGTTCTCAAAGGTCATCAATGCACTAGATGCTCCTGATTCAAAATTAGATGGTTTTCTTTATAGAGATACATGTGTTTCTTCAACTCAGCGGAGTAGGCCTGTTTGGAGCAAGAAAGCCTTTCTCCACCTTAGAAAGTATGATTTGCAGGAAGTATTTCTTTCAAAAAATAACTCAGTTCTAACAGGGAAACAATGTTTTTGATGCTCATGCTCCTAACACACATGGTTTTCATTTGAGCAATATATGTATTTCTTCAACTTAGCTGAATGGGCCTATTTGGGGCAAACAGACCCTATCTCCACCTTGAAACATGTAAATTGCAGGGAGTATTCCATCAAAAACGAACTCAATTCTCACAGGGAAACAATGTTCTAGATGCTCCTGCTTCTAACACAGATGATTGTCATTGGAGAGATACATGTGTTTCTTCAACTCAGCTGAATAGGCCTATTCGGAACAAAGAGAGATTATCACCACCTTGAAAAATCCACGTTGCAGGAAGTATTCCACTCAAAAATGAACTCAATTCTTTCAGGGAAACAATGTGCTAGATGCTGCTGCTTCTAACACAGATGGTTTACTTTAGAGATATATATGTGTTTCTTCAACTTAGCTGAATATGCCTATTTTGAAAAAAATTCGCTTTTCCCCCCTGTGAAAACTATGATTTGCAGGACGTATTACTTGGGAAAACGAAAACAAGCCTCACAGGAATACAATGTGCTAGGTGCTGCAGCTTCTAACATAGAAGGTTTTCTTTGAAGAGATACATATGTTTCTTAAACTCAGCTGAATAACCATATTCGGAGCTAACAGAGCCCACTGAAACTGAAACACCTAAGTTGCAGGAAGTATTCGTTTCAAAAATTAAGTATATCCTCACAGGGAAACAAAGTGTGAAATGCTTCTGCTTCTGAAACAGATGGTTTTGTTTTAAGAGATACATGTCTTTCTTCAACTCATCTGAATAGGCCTATTTGGAACAACATGAGTCGTAATCCACCTTGAAAACTCAAATGCAGCAAGTTTTCCTTTCAGAAACAAACTCAGTTCTCCTAGGAAAACAATGTGCCAGATGCTCCTGCTTCTAACACAGATGGTTTTCTTACGAGAGATACATGATTTTCTTCCACTTAGCTGAAGAGGCCTATTTGGAACTAAATGAACTTCTCCCCACGTTGAATACTATGATTGGCAAGATGAATTCGTTCAAAAACTAACTCAATTCTCAGGCAAACAATGTGCTTAATGTTCCTACTTCTAGCACAGATGGTCTTCTTTTGAGAACTACATGTGCTTCTTCCACTTAGCTGAATAGGCCTATTTCAACCAAAATGAGCCTTTTCCGACCTAGAAAACTACGATTTGCAGGAGGTATTCCTTTCCAAAACTAGCTCAATTTTCACACAGAAAAAAATGTGCTAGATGCTCCTGTTTCTAAAGCAGATGGTTTTCTCTATACAGAGACATGTGTTTCTTCCACTTAGCTGACTCGGCCTATTTGGAGCAAACATAGCGCATCTCCACCTTTAACACCCAAGATCCAGGAAGTATTCACTTCAAAACCTAAATCGATCTCACACAGAAACAAACCTAGATATGGCAGCTTCGGACAGGATGACTTTCTTTGGAGAAATGTTGTGTTTCTTCAACTCTGCTGAATATATCTCTTTTGAGCAACATGAGCTGCAATCCACCAGTAAACTATGATTTGCAAGAAGTTTTCCTTTGAAAAACTAACTCAGTTCTCACTGGAAAAGAGTGTGGTAGATGATCTTGCAGATCAAACATCGTCAGAAAGAAGGTTGTCTTTTGAGTGGTACATGCGTTTCTTCAACTTAGGTGATAAGGCCTATTTGGAGCAAACAGAGCCTATCTCCACCTTGAAAACTATCATATGCAGGAAGTATTCATTTAAAACACGAATGCAATTCTCACTGAAAACAATGTGCTAAATACTGCCCCTCCATCACAGATGGGTTTTTTTGGTGAGATACATGTGTTTCTTCAACACAGCTGAAATGCCGTACTTGGAGAAAACAGAATCTAAATCCACCTTGAAATAACGAACTTTTAGGAAGTATTCCTTTCAAAAACTAAAATAGTTCTCAAGGAAACAATGCACTAGATGCTTCTGCTACTAACTTAGATGGTTTTCTTTATAGACATCCATGTGTTTCTTAAACTCAACTGAATAGGACTATTTGGAGCAAACAGAAGCTTTCTCCACCTTGTAAACTAAACTTTGCAGGAAGAATTCCTTTCAAACACTAAATGAATTCTCACAGGGAAAAAATCTGCTAGATGTTGCAGCTTCTACCATAGAGGGTTTTCTTTGGAGAGATACATGTGTTTCTTCAACTCAGTGGAGTAATCATATTTGGAGCAAACACAGTCCATCTCCACCTGAAACACGTAAGGTGCAGGAAGTATTCCATTCCAAAACGAATTCAATTCTCACATGGGAACAATCAGTGAGATGCTCCTGCTTCTAACGAGGATGGTTTTCTTTGAGAGAATCATGTGTTTCTTCAACTTAGCTGAAAAGATCAATTTGAAGCAAAAAGAACTTATCTCCACCCTGAAATCTATGATTGGCAGGAAGTATTATTTTCAAAACTAACTCAACTCTCTCAGGGAAACAACATGCCAAATGCTGCTGCTTCTTACATGGAAGGTTTTCTTTATAGAGGCACATATGTTTCTTCAACTTAGTTGAATAGGCCTATTTGCAGCACACACCACTATCTCCACCTAGAAACACCTAATTAGCAGGAAGTATTCCCTTCAAGACCTAAACCTATTCTCATAGGGAAACCAGGTGCTTGACACGGCAGCCTTGAACAGAGATGATTTTCTTGGGAGGGATGCATGTGTATCTTCAATTCTGCTGAATAGTCCTGTGTGTAGCAACATTAGCCATAATCCACCTTGAAAAGTGTGATTTTCAAGAAGTATTCCTCTCATAAACTAACTCAGTTCTCCAAGGAAAAAAGGTGCTAGATGCTCATGCTTCTAACAGAGATAGTTTTCTTTGGAGAGATACATGTGTTTGTTAAACTCAGCTAAATAGCCTTATTTGGATCAAACAGAGCCTATCTCCTCCTTGAAACACCTAA
Source organism: Castor canadensis (assembly GCF_047511655.1). Classification (NCBI taxonomy): domain Eukaryota; kingdom Metazoa; phylum Chordata; class Mammalia; order Rodentia; family Castoridae; genus Castor; species Castor canadensis. Next base: position 17,551,439 of record NC_133403.1, read on the forward strand.
GTGGCAGAAATTATGTCTTTCAAAAACTAACTCAGTTTCTAGGGAAACAATATAATAGATTCTCCTGCTTATTACATACATGGTTTTCTCTATAGAGTTACATGTGTATCTTCAACTTAGCAGAAAAAGCCTATTTGGAGCAAACATACCCTATCTGCACCTTGAAACACCTACGTTGCAGGAAGTATTCTTTACAAAACCTAAATCGATTCTCACAGGGAAACAATGTGCTAAATGCTGCCGCTTCTAACATAGATGGTTTTCAGTGAGGGATAAATGTGCTTTTTCAACTCATCAGAAAAGGCCAATTTGGAGCAAAGGGTCTATCTCCACCTGGAAAACTATGATTTGCAGGATGAATTCCTTTCAAACACTAACTGAATTTTCAAAGGGAAGTAATGTGCTAGATGCTCCTTCTTCTATCATAGACGGTTTTTGGAGGAAACCGACCTGATCTCCACCTGGAAACACCTACGTTGCAGTAAGTACACCTTTCAAAAGCTAAATCGATTCTCATAGGGAAACAGTGTGCCATGGCCTCAGATTCTAAAACAGATGGTTTTATTTGAGGGATACACGTACTTATGGAACTCATCTGAAAAGGCCTATTGGGAGCAAACACAGCCTATCGCCACCCTGGAAACTATGGTTTGCAGGAAGTATAGTTTTCAAAGAGTCAGTGAATTCTCACAGGGAAACAATCTGCTGGAGGCTGCAGCTTCTAACATGGATGGTTTTCTGTGGAGAGATACATTTGTTTCTTCAAGTCAGCTGAATAGGGCCATATGCAGGAACATGAGCACTGATCCACCTTGAAAACTGTGATTTGCAGGAAGTATTCCTGGGAAAACTAACTCAATTCTCACAGAGGAATAATATGCTAGATGCTCCTGCTTCTAACCGAGATGATTTTCTCTCGAGAGATACAAGTGTTTCTTCAACTTAGCTGAACAGGGATTTTTGGAAGACTATGAGCCTCTCCCATCTTCAAGACTCTGATTTGTAGAATGGATTCTTTCAAGAACTACCTCAGTTCTCATAAGGAAACAAGGTGCTAGATTCTCCTGCTTCAAGCACAGATGGTTGTCTTTGGAGAGATATATGTGTTTCTTCAACTCAGCTGAATAGCCCCTTTTGAATCCATCAGAGCCTATCTCCACTATGAAAACTGTGATATGCGGGACATATTCTTTCAAAAACTAACTCAATTCCCAGGCAAAGAATGTGGTAGGTTTTCCTGATTCTAACACAGATGGTTTTCTTTCCAGAGATCTATGTGTTTCATTAAGAGAGCTGAATAGGCCAATTTGAACGAATAGCGCCTAACTTCCTGGCAAACTATGACTTGCAGGAAGAATTCCTTTAAAAAACTAAGTCAATTCTGAGAGGAATGCAATGTGCTAGATGTTCCTTTTTATAACACAAATGGTTTTTTTTTGAGAGATACATGTGATTCTTCAACTCCTCTGAATAGGCCTATTTGGAGCAATATGAACCGTAATCCACCTAGGCAGCTATGAGTCGCAAAAACTAACTCAGTTCTCACAGGGAAACAATGTGCTAGACACTCCTGCTTCTAACACAGATGGTTGTCTTTCGAGAAAAACGTGTGTTTCTTCAACTGAGCTGAATAGGCCTATTTCAAGCAAAATGACCCTTTGCCCACCTTGAAAATGATGACTTGCAGGACGTATTCCTTTCAAAAACTAGTTCAATTCTCATACTGAAACAATGTGTAAAATGCTTCTGCTTCTATCAAAGGTGGTTTTCTTTATACAGATACATGGGTTTCTTCAACTTACCTGACTAGGCCTATTTGGAGCAAACAGAGCCTATCTCCACCTTGAAACACACAAGTTGCAGGAAGTATTCCTTTCAAAACCTATATCGATTCTCACAGGGAAACAATGTGAAAGAAATGGCAGCTACGAACAGAGATGATTTTCTTTGGAGAGATTTATGTGGTTCTTTAACTCAACTGAATAAGCCTATTTGGAGCAACATGAGCAGTACTCCACCTTGAACAATATGATTTGTAGAGTTTACCTTTGAAAAACCAACTCGGATCTCACAGGAAAACAATGTGGTTGATGTACCTACTTCAAACACCCATGGGTTTCTTACGAGAGATACATGTGTTTCTTCAACCTAGCTGAACAGGCCTATTTGGAACAAAATGTACTCTTCCCCACCTTGAATACTATGATTTTCAGAATGTATTCTTTCACAAACTTACTCACATCTCAGGCAAAAAATGTGCTATATGATCCTGCTTCTAACACAGTGGGTTTCCTTTCGAGAGATACATGTGTTTCCACAAGATAGCTGAATGGGCCTATTTGGAGCAAAAGAACCAATTCTCCTGTAAATCTATGATTTGCATGAAGTATTCCTTTCAAAAACTAACTAAATTCTCACAGGGATACATGTGCTGGATCCTGCAGCTTGTAAGGAACCTATGTTTTGCAGGAAGTCTTCCTCTGAAAAACGACTTCAATTCTCACAGGGAAACAATGTGCTAGATGCTCCTGCTTAAAACACAGATGGCTGTCTTTGGAGAGATACATGGTTTTCTTCAACTCAGCCGAATAGGCATATTTGGAACAAAGACAGCCTATCACCACCTTGAAAAATCCACTTTGCAGAATTTGTACCTTCCAAAAAATAAGTCTAGTCCTTCAGGGAAATAACGCGCTAGATGCTCCTGCTTCTAACACAGATGGATTTCTTTGGAGAGGTACATGTATTTCTTCAACTCAGATGAATAGTCCCATATGGATCATACAGAAGCTGTCTCCACATGGAAACACCCAAGTTGCAAAATTAGGCTTTTCAAATACTAACGCAATTTCGAGGGAAACAATGTACTAGATCCTCCTGCTTCTAAAATACATGGTTATTGTTATAGGGATACATGTGTTACTTCAACTTAGCTGAATACGCCTATTTGGATCAAAGAGACCCTATATGCACCTTGAAACACCTACGTTGAAGAAAGATACCTGGTAGAACCTAAATAGATTCTCCCGGGGAAAAATGTGCTTAATGCCGCAGCTTCTAACATGGATGGTTTTCAGGAAGGGAAAAATGTGCTTTTTCAGCTCATCTGCAAAGACCTTTTGGAGCCAACAAACCTATCTCCACCTTGAAAACTATGCTTTGCAGGATGTTTTCCTTTCAAAAACTAACTGAATTTTGACAGGGAAATGATATGCTTGATGCTCCTTCTTCTATCATAGATGGTTTTCTTTCTAGAGATACATGTGTTTCTTAAACTTAGTGGAATAGGGCTTCCTGGAGCAGACAGAGACTATCTCCACCTTGAAAACTGATATACAGGAAGTATTCATTAAAAAAACTAACTCAGTTCTCACAGGGAAACAATGTGCCACATGCTGCATGTTCTATAACAGATGGTTTTCTTTGGAGAGATACATGTGTTTCTTCAACTCAGCTGAATAGCCCTACTTCGAGCAAACAAAGCCTAACACCTCCTTGAAACACCTAAGTTTCAAAACTATTCCCTACAAAAAAACTCAGTTCTCAAAGGTCATCAATGCACTAGATGCTCCTGATTCAAAATTAGATGGTTTTCTTTATAGAGATACATGTGTTTCTTCAACTCAGCGGAGTAGGCCTGTTTGGAGCAAGAAAGCCTTTCTCCACCTTAGAAAGTATGATTTGCAGGAAGTATTTCTTTCAAAAAATAACTCAGTTCTAACAGGGAAACAATGGTTTTGATGCTCATGCTCCTAACACACATGGTTTTCATTTGAGCAATATATGTATTTCTTCAACTTAGCTGAATGGGCCTATTTGGGGCAAACAGACCCTATCTCCACCTTGAAACATGTAAATTGCAGGGAGTATTCCATCAAAAACGAACTCAATTCTCACAGGGAAACAATGTTCTAGATGCTCCTGCTTCTAACACAGATGATTGTCATTGGAGAGATACATGTGTTTCTTCAACTCAGCTGAATAGGCCTATTCGGAACAAAGAGAGATTATCACCACCTTGAAAAATCCACGTTGCAGGAAGTATTCCACTCAAAAATGAACTCAATTCTTTCAGGGAAACAATGTGCTAGATGCTGCTGCTTCTAACACAGATGGTTTACTTTAGAGATATATATGTGTTTCTTCAACTTAGCTGAATATGCCTATTTTGAAAAAAATTCGCTTTTCCCCCCTGTGAAAACTATGATTTGCAGGACGTATTACTTGGGAAAACGAAAACAAGCCTCACAGGAATACAATGTGCTAGGTGCTGCAGCTTCTAACATAGAAGGTTTTCTTTGAAGAGATACATGTGTTTCTTAAACTCAGCTGAATAACCATATTCGGAGCTAACAGAGCCCACTGAAACTGAAACACCTAAGTTGCAGGAAGTATTCGTTTCAAAAATTAAGTATATCCTCACAGGGAAACAAAGTGTGAAATGCTTCTGCTTCTGAAACAGATGGTTTTGTTTTAAGAGATACATGTCTTTCTTCAACTCATCTGAATAGGCCTATTTGGAACAACATGAGTCGTAATCCACCTTGAAAACTCAAATGCAGCAAGTTTTCCTTTCAGAAACAAACTCAGTTCTCCTAGGAAAACAATGTGCCAGATGCTCCTGCTTCTAACACAGATGGTTTTCTTACGAGAGATACATGATTTTCTTCCACTTAGCTGAAGAGGCCTATTTGGAACTAAATGAACTTCTCCCCACGTTGAATACTATGATTGGCAAGATGAATTCTTTCAAAAACTAACTCAATTCTCAGGCAAACAATGTGCTTAATGTTCCTACTTCTAGCACAGATGGTTTTCTTTTGAGAACTACATGTGCTTCTTCCACTTAGCTGAATAGGCCTATTTCAACCAAAATGAGCCTTTTCCGACCTAGAAAACTACGATTTGCAGGAGGTATTCCTTTCCAAAACTAGCTCAATTTTCACACAGAAAAAAATGTGCTAGATGCTCCTGTTTCTAAAGCAGATGGTTTTCTCTATACAGAGACATGTGTTTCTTCCACTTAGCTGACTCGGCCTATTTGGAGCAAACATAGCGCATCTCCACCTTTAACACCCAAGATCCAGGAAGTATTCACTTCAAAACCTAAATCGATCTCACACAGAAACAAACCTAGATATGGCAGCTTCGGACAGGATGACTTTCTTTGGAGAAATGTTGTGTTTCTTCAACTCTGCTGAATATATCTCTTTTGAGCAACATGAGCTGCAATCCACCAGTAAACTATGATTTGCAAGAAGTTTTCCTTTGAAAAACTAACTCAGTTCTCACTGGAAAAGAGTGTGGTAGATGATCTTGCAGATCAAACATCGTCAGAAAGAAGGTTGTCTTTTGAGTGGTACATGCGTTTCTTCAACTTAGGTGATAAGGCCTATTTGGAGCAAACAGAGCCTATCTCCACCTTGAAAACTATCATATGCAGGAAGTATTCATTTAAAACACGAATGCAATTCTCACTGAAAACAATGTGCTAAATACTGCCCCTCCATCACAGATGGGTTTTTTTGGTGAGATACATGTGTTTCTTCAACACAGCTGAAATGCCGTACTTGGAGAAAACAGAATCTAAATCCACCTTGAAATAACGAACTTTTAGGAAGTATTCCTTTCAAAAACTAAAATAGTTCTCAAGGAAACAATGCACTAGATGCTTCTGCTACTAACTTAGATGGTTTTCTTTATAGACATCCATGTGTTTCTTAAACTCAACTGAATAGGACTATTTGGAGCAAACAGAAGCTTTCTCCACCTTGTAAACTAAACTTTGCAAGAAGAATTCCTTTCAAACACTAAATGAATTCTCACAGGGAAAAAATCTGCTAGATGTTGCAGCTTCTACCATAGAGGGTTTTCTTTGGAGAGATACATGTGTTTCTTCAACTCAGTGGAGTAATCATATTTGGAGCAAACACAGTCCATCTCCACCTGAAACACGTAAGGTGCAGGAAGTATTCCATTCCAAAACGAATTCAATTCTCACATGGGAACAATCAGTGAGATGCTCCTGCTTCTAACGAGGATGGTTTTCTTTGAGAGAATCATGTGTTTCTTCAACTTAGCTGAAAAGATCAATTTGAAGCAAAAAGAACTTATCTCCACCCTGAAATCTATGATTGGCAGGAAGTATTATTTTCAAAACTAACTCAACTCTCTCAGGGAAACAACATGCCAAATGCTGCTGCTTCTTACATGGAAGGTTTTCTTTATAGAGGCACATATGTTTCTTCAACTTAGTTGAATAGGCCTATTTGCAGCACACACCACTATCTCCACCTAGAAACACCTAATTAGCAGGAAGTATTCCCTTCAAGACCTAAACCTATTCTCATAGGGAAACCAGGTGCTTGACACGGCAGCCTTGAACAGAGATGATTTTCTTGGGAGGGATGCATGTGTATCTTCAATTCTGCTGAATAGTCCTGTGTGTAGCAACATTAGCCATAATCCACCTTGAAAAGTGTGATTTTCAAGAAGTATTCCTCTCATAAACTAACTCAGTTCTCCAAGGAAAAAAGGTGCTAGATGCTCATGCTTCTAACAGAGATAGTTTTCTTTGGAGAGATACATGTGTTTGTTAAACTCAGCTAAATAGCCTTATTTGGATCAAACAGAGCCTATCTCCTCCTTGAAACACCTAAGTGGCAGAAATTATGTCTTTCAAAAACTAACTCAGTTTCTAGGGAAACAATATAATAGATTCTCCTGCTTATTACATACATGGTTTTCTCTATAGAGTTACATGTGTATCTTCAACTTAGCAGAAAAAGCCTATTTGGAGCAAACATACCCTATCTGCACCTTGAAACACCTACGTTGCAGGAAGTATTCTTTACAAAACCTAAATCGATTCTCACAGGGAAACAATGTGCTAAATGCTGCCGCTTCTAACATAGATGGTTTTCAGTGAGGGATAAATGTGCTTTTTCAACTCATCAGAAAAGGCCAATTTGGAGCAAAGGGTCTATCTCCACCTGGAAAACTATGATTTGCAGGATGAATTCCTTTCAAACACTAACTGAATTTTCAAAGGGAAGTAATGTGCTAGATGCTCCTTCTTCTATCATAGACGGTTTTTGGAGGAAACCGACCTGATCTCCACCTGGAAACACCTACGTTGCAGTAAGTACACCTTTCAAAAGCTAAATCGATTCTCATAGGGAAACAGTGTGCCATGGCCTCAGATTCTAAAACAGATGGTTTTATTTGAGGGATACACGTACTTATGGAACTCATCTGAAAAGGCCTATTGGGAGCAAACACAGCCTATCGCCACCCTGGAAACTATGGTTTGCAGGAAGTATAGTTTTCAAAGAGTCAGTGAATTCTCACAGGGAAACAATCTGCTGGAGGCTGCAGCTTCTAACATGGATGGTTTCCTGTGGAGAGATACATTTGTTTCTTCAAGTCAGCTGAATAGGGCCATATGCAGGAACATGAGCACTAATCCACCTTGAAAACTGTGATTTGCAGGAAGTATTCCTGGGAAAACTAACTCAATTCTCACAGAGGAATAATATGCTAGATGCTCCTGCTTCTAACCGAGATGATTTTCTCTCGAGAGATACAAGTGTTTCTTCAACTTAGCTGAACAGGGATTTTTGGAAGACTATGAGCCTCTCCCATCTTCAAGACTCTGATTTGTAGAATGGATTCTTTCAAGAACTACCTCAGTTCTCATAAGGAAACAAGGTGCTAGATTCTCCTGCTTCAAGCACAGATGGTTGTCTTTGAAGAGATATATGTGTTTCTTCAACTCAGCTGAATAGCCCCTTTTGAATCCATCAGAGCCTATCTCCACTATGAAAACTGTGATATGCGGGACATATTCTTTCAAAAACTAACTCAATTCCCAGGCAAAGAATGTGGTAGGTTTTCCTGATTCTAACACAGATGGTTTTCTTTCCAGAGATCTATGTGTTTCATTAAGAGAGCTGAATAGGCCAATTTGAACGAATAGCGCCTAACTTCCTGGCAAACTATGACTTGCAGGAAGAATTCCTTTAAAAAACTAAGTCAATTCTGAGAGGAATGCAATGTGCTAGATGTTCCTTTTTATAACACAAATGGTTTTTTTTTGAGAGATACATGTGATTCTTCAACTCCTCTGAATAGGCCTATTTGGAGCAATATGAACCGTAATCCACCTAGGCAGCTATGAGTCGCAAAAACTAACTCAGTTCTCACAGGGAAACAATGTGCTAGACACTCCTGCTTCTAACACAGATGGTTGTCTTTCGAGAAAAACGTGTGTTTCTTCAATTGAGCTGAATAGGCCTATTTCAAGCAAAATGACCCTTTGCCCACCTTGAAAATGATGACTTGCAGGACGTATTCCTTTCAAAAACTAGTTCAATTCTCATACCGAAACAATGTGTAAAATGCTTCTGCTTCTATCAAAGGTGGTTTTCTTTATACAGATACATGGGTTTCTTCAACTTACCTGACTAGGCCTATTTGGAGCAAACAGAGCCTATCTCCACCTTGAAACACACAAGTTGCAGGAAGTATTCCTTTCAAAACCTATATCGATTCTCACAGGGAAACAATGTGAAAGAAATGGCAGCTACGAACAGAGATGATTTTCTTTGGAGAGATTTATGTGGTTCTTTAACTCAACTGAATAAGCCTATTTGGAGCAACATGAGCAGTACTCCACCTTGAAGAATATGATTTGTAGAGTTTACCTTTGAAAAACCAACTCGGATCTCACAGGAAAACAATGTGGTTGATGTACCTACTTCAAACACCCATGGGTTTCTTACGAGAGATACATGTGTTTCTTCAACCTAGCTGAACAGGCCTATTGGAACAAAATGTACTCTTCCCCACCTTGAATACTATGATTTTCAGAATGTATTCTTTCACAAACTTACTCACATCTCAGGCAAAAAATGTGCTATATGATCCTGCTTCTAACACAGTGGGTTTCCTTTCGAGAGATACATGTGTTTCCACAAGATAGCTGAATGGGCCTATTTGGAGCAAAAGAACCAATTCTCCTGTAAATCTATGATTTGCATGAAGTATTCCTTTCAAAAACTAACTAAATTCTCACAGGGATACATGTGCTGGATCCTGCAGCTTGTAAGGAACCTATGTTTTGCAGGAAGTCTTCCTCTGAAAAACGACTTCAATTCTCACAGGGAAACAATGTGCTAGATGCTCCTGCTTAAAACACAGATGGCTGTCTTTGGAGAGATACATGGTTTTCTTCAACTCAGCCGAATAGGCATATTTGGAACAAAGACAGCCTATCACCACCTTGAAAAATCCACTTTGCAGAATTTGTACCTTCCAAAAAATAAGTCTAGTCCTTCAGGGAAATAACGCGCTAGATGCTCCTGCTTCTAACACAGATGGATTTCTTTGGAGAGGTACATGTATTTCTTCAACTCAGATGAATAGTCCCATACGGATCATACAGAAGCTGTCTCCACATGGAAACACCCAAGTTGCAAAATTAGGCTTTTCAAATACTAACGCAATTTCGAGGGAAACAATGTACTAGATCCTCCTGCTTCTAAAATACATGGTTATTGTTATAGGGATACATGTGTTACTTCAACTTAGCTGAATACGCCTATTTGGATCAAAGAGACCCTATATGCACCTTGAAACACCTACGTTGAAGAAAGATACCTGGTATAACCTAAATAGATTCTCCAGGGGAAAAATGTGCTTAATGCCGCAGCTTCTAACATGGATGGTTTTCAGGAAGGGAAAAATGTGCTTTTTCAGCTCATCTGCAAAGACCTTTTGGAGCCAACAAATCTATCTCCACCTTGAAAACTATGCTTTGCAGGATGTTTTCCTTTCAAAAACTAACTGAATTTTGACAGGGAAATGATATGCTTGATGCTCCTTCTTCTATCATAGATGGTTTTCTTTCTAGAGATACATGTGTTTCTTAAACTTAGCGGAATAGGCCTTCCTGGAGCAGACAGAGACTATCTCCACCTTGAAAACTGATATACAGGAAGTATTCATTAAAAAAACTAACTCAGTTCTCACAGGGAAACAATGTGCCACATGCTGCATGTTCTATAACAGATGGTTTTCTTTGGAGAGATACATGTGTTTCTTCAACTCAGCTGAATAGCCCTACTTCGAGCAAACAAAGCCTAACACCTCCTTGAAACACCTAAGTTTCAAAACTATTCCCTACAAAAAAACTCAGTTCTCAAAGGTCATCAATGCACTAGATGCTCCTGATTCAAAATTAGATGGTTTTCTTTATAGAGATACATGTGTTTCTTCAACTCAGCGGAGTAGGCCTGTTTGGAGCAAGAAAGCCTTTCTCCACCTTAGAAAGTATGATTTGCAGGAAGTATTTCTTTCAAAAAATAACTCAGTTCTAACAGGGAAACAATGGTTTTGATGCTCATGCTCCTAACACACATGGTTTTCATTTGAGCAATATATGTATTTCTTCAACTTAGCTGAATGGGCCTATTTGGGGCAAACAGACCCTATCTCCACCTTGAAACATGTAAATTGCAGGGAGTATTCCATCAAAAACGAACTCAATTCTCACAGGGAAACAATGTTCTAGATGCTCCTGCTTCTAACACAGATGATTGTCATTGGAGAGATACATGTGTTTCTTCAACTCAGCTGAATAGGCCTATTCGGAACAAAGAGAGATTATCACCACCTTGAAAAATCCACGTTGCAGGAAGTATTCCACTCAAAAATGAACTCAATTCTTTCAGGGAAACAATGTGCTAGATGCTGCTGCTTCTAACACAGATGGTTTACTTTAGAGATATATATGTGTTTCTTCAACTTAGCTGAATATGCCTATTTTGAAAAAAATTCGCTTTTCCCCCCTGTGAAAACTATGATTTGCAGGACGTATTACTTGGGAAAACGAAAACAAGCCTCACAGGAATACAATGTGCTAGGTGCTGCAGCTTCTAACATAGAAGGTTTTCTTTGAAGAGATACATGTGTTTCTTAAACTCAGCTGAATAACCATATTCGGAGCTAACAGAGCCCACTGAAACTGAAACACCTAAGTTGCAGGAAGTATTCGTTTCAAAAATTAAGTATATCCTCACAGGGAAACAAAGTGTGAAATGCTTCTGCTTCTGAAACAGATGGTTTTGTTTTAAGAGATACATGTCTTTCTTCAACTCATCTGAATAGGCCTATTTGGAACAACATGAGTCGTAATCCACCTTGAAAACTCAAATGCAGCAAGTTTTCCTTTCAGAAACAAACTCAGTTCTCCTAGGAAAACAATGTGCCAGATGCTCCTGCTTCTAACACAGATGGTTTTCTTACGAGAGATACATGATTTTCTTCCACTTAGCTGAAGAGGCCTATTTGGAACTAAATGAACTTCTCCCCACGTTGAATACTATGATTGGCAAGATGAATTCTTTCAAAAACTAACTCAATTCTCAGGCAAACAATGTGCTTAATGTTCCTACTTCTAGCACAGATGGTCTTCTTTTGAGAACTACATGTGCTTCTTCCACTTAGCTGAATAGGCCTATTTCAACCAAAATGAGCCTTTTCCGACCTAGAAAACTACGATTTGCAGGAGGTATTCCTTTCCAAAACTAGCTCAATTTTCACACAGAAAAAAATGTGCTAGATGCTCCTGTTTCTAAAGCAGATGGTTTTCTCTATACAGAGACATGTGTTTCTTCCACTTAGCTGACTCGGCCTATTTGGAGCAAACATAGCGCATCTCCACCTTTAACACCCAAGATCCAGGAAGTATTCACTTCAAAACCTAAATCGATCTCACACAGAAACAAACCTAGATATGGCAGCTTCGGACAGGATGACTTTCTTTGGAGAAATGTTGTGTTTCTTCAACTCTGCTGAATATATCTCTTTTGAGCAACATGAGCTGCAATCCACCAGTAAACTATGATTTGCAAGAAGTTTTCCTTTGAAAAACTAACTCAGTTCTCACTGGAAAAGAGTGTGGTAGATGATCTTGCAGATCAAACATCGTCAGAAAGAAGGTTGTCTTTTGAGTGGTACATGCGTTTCTTCAACTTAGGTGATAAGGCCTATTTGGAGCAAACAGAGCCTATCTCCACCTTGAAAACTATCATATGCAGGAAGTATTCATTTAAAACACGAATGCAATTCTCACTGAAAACAATGTGCTAAATACTGCCCCTCCATCACAGATGGGTTTTTTTGGTGAGATACATGTGTTTCTTCAACACAGCTGAAATGCCGTACTTGGAGAAAACAGAATCTAAATCCACCTTGAAATAACGAACTTTTAGGAAGTATTCCTTTCAAAAACTAAAATAGTTCTCAAGGAAACAATGCACTAGATGCTTCTGCTACTAACTTAGATGGTTTTCTTTATAGACATCCATGTGTTTCTTAAACTCAACTGAATAGGACTATTTGGAGCAAACAGAAGCTTTCTCCACCTTGTAAACTAAACTTTGCAGGAAGAATTCCTTTCAAACACTAAATGAATTCTCACAGGGAAAAAATCTGCTAGATGTTGCAGCTTCTACCATAGAGGGTTTTCTTTGGAGAGATACATGTGTTTCTTCAACTCAGTGGAGTAATCATATTTGGAGCAAACACAGTCCATCTCCACCTGAAACACGTAAGATGCAGGAAGTATTCCATTCCAAAACGAATTCAATTCTCACATGGGAACAATCAGTGAGATGCTCCTGCTTCTAACGAGGATGGTTTTCTTTGAGAGAATCATGTGTTTCTTCAACTTAGCTGAAAAGATCAATTTGAAGCAAAAAGAACTTATCTCCACCCTGAAATCTATGATTGGCAGGAAGTATTATTTTCAAAACTAACTCAACTCTCTCAGGGAAACAACATGCCAAATGCTGCTGCTTCTTACATGGAAGGTTTTCTTTATAGAGGCACATATGTTTCTTCAACTTAGTTGAATAGGCCTATTTGCAGCACACACCACTATCTCCACCTAGAAACACCTAATTAGCAGGAAGTATTCCCTTCAAGACCTAAACCTATTCTCATAGGGAAACCAGGTGCTTGACACGGCAGCCTTGAACAGAGATGATTTTCTTGGGAGGGATGCATGTGTATCTTCAATTCTGCTGAATAGTCCTGTGTGTAGCAACATTAGCCATAATCCACCTTGAAAAGTGTGATTTTCAAGAAGTATTCCTCTCATAAACTAACTCAGTTCTCCAAGGAAAAAAGGTGCTAGATGCTCATGCTTCTAACAGAGATAGTTTTCTTTGGAGAGATACATGTGTTTGTTAAACTCAGCTAAATAGCCTTATTTGGATCAAACAGAGCCTATCTCCTCCTTGAAACACCTAAGTGGCAGAAATTATGTCTTTCAAAAACTAACTCAGTTTCTAGGGAAACAATATAATAGATTCTCCTGCTTATTACATACATGGTTTTCTCTATAGAGTTACATGTGTATCTTCAACTTAGCAGAAAAAGCCTATTTGGAGCAAACATACCCTATCTGCACCTTGAAACACCTACGTTGCAGGAAGTATTCTTTACAAAACCTAAATCGATTCTCACAGGGAAACAATGTGCTAAATGCTGCCGCTTCTAACATAGATGGTTTTCAGTGAGGGATAAATGTGCTTTTTCAACTCATCAGAAAAGGCCAATTTGGAGCAAAGGGTCTATCTCCACCTGGAAAACTATGATTTGCAGGATGAATTCCTTTCAAACACTAACTGAATTTTCAAAGGGAAGTAATGTGCTAGATGCTCCTTCTTCTATCATAGACGGTTTTTGGAGGAAACCGACCTGATCTCCACCTGGAAACACCTACGTTGCAGTAAGTACACCTTTCAAAAGCTAAATCGATTCTCATAGGGAAACAGTGTGCCATGGCCTCAGATTCTAAAACAGATGGTTTTATTTGAGGGATACACGTACTTATGGAACTCATCTGAAAAGGCCTATTGGGAGCAAACACAGCCTATCGCCACCCTGGAAACTATGGTTTGCAGGAAGTATAGTTTTCAAAGAGTCAGTGAATTCTGACAGGGAAACAATCTGCTGGAGGCTGCAGCTTCTAACATGGATGGTTTCCTGTGGAGAGATACATTTGTTTCTTCAAGTCAGCTGAATAGGGCCATATGCAGGAACATGAGCACTAATCCACCTTGAAAACTGTGATTTGCAGGAAGTATTCCTGGGAAAACTAACTCAATTCTCACAGAGGAATAATATGCTAGATGCTCCTGCTTCTAACCGAGATGATTTTCTCTCGAGAGATACAAGTGTTTCTTCAACTTAGCTGAACAGGGATTTTTGGAAGACTATGAGCCTCTCCCATCTTCAAGACTCTGATTTGTAGAATGGATTCTTTCAAGAACTACCTCAGTTCTCATAAGGAAACAAGGTGCTAGATTCTCCTGCTTCAAGCACAGATGGTTGTCTTTGAAGAGATATATGTGTTTCTTCAACTCAGCTGAATAGCCCCTTTTGAATCCATCAGAGCCTATCTCCACTATGAAAACTGTGATATGCGGGACATATTCTTTCAAAAACTAACTCAATTCCCAGGCAAAGAATGTGGTAGGTTTTCCTGATTCTAACACAGATGGTTTTCTTTCCAGAGATCTATGTGTTTCATTAAGAGAGCTGAATAGGCCAATTTGAACGAATAGCGCCTAACTTCCTGGCAAACTATGACTTGCAGGAAGAATTCCTTTAAAAAACTAAGTCAATTCTGAGAGGAATGCAATGTGCTAGATGTTCCTTTTTATAACACAAATGGTTTTTTTTTGAGAGATACATGTGATTCTTCAACTCCTCTGAATAGGCCTATTTGGAGCAATATGAACCGTAATCCACCTAGGCAGCTATGAGTCGCAAAAACTAACTCAGTTCTCACAGGGAAACAATGTGCTAGACACTCCTGCTTCTAACACAGATGGTTGTCTTTCGAGAAAAACGTGTGTTTCTTCAATTGAGCTGAATAGGCCTATTTCAAGCAAAATGACCCTTTGCCCACCTTGAAAATGATGACTTGCAGGACGTATTCCTTTCAAAAACTAGTTCAATTCTCATACCGAAACAATGTGTAAAATGCTTCTGCTTCTATCAAAGGTGGTTTTCTTTATACAGATACATGGGTTTTTTCAACTTACCTGACTAGGCCTATTTGGAGCAAACAGAGCCTATCTCCACCTTGAAACACACAAGTTGCAGGAAGTATTCCTTTCAAAACCTATATCGATTCTCACAGGGAAACAATGTGAAAGAAATGGCAGCTACGAACAGAGATGATTTTCTTTGGAGAGATTTATGTGGTTCTTTAACTCAACTGAATAAGCCTATTTGGAGCAACATGAGCAGTACTCCACCTTGAAGAATATGATTTGTAGAGTTTACCTTTGAAAAACCAACTCGGATCTCACAGGAAAACAATGTGGTTGATGTACCTACTTCAAATACCCATGGGTTTCTTACGAGAGATACATGTGTTTCTTCAACCTAGCTGAACAGGCCTATTGGAACAAAATGTACTCTTCCCCACCTTGAATACTATGATTTTCAGAATGTATTCTTTCACAAACTTACTCACATCTCAGGCAAAAAATGTGCTATATGATCCTGCTTCTAACACAGTGGGTTTCCTTTCGAGAGATACATGTGTTTCCACAAGATAGCTGAATGGGCCTATTTGGAGCAAAAGAACCAATTCTCCTGTAAATCTATGATTTGCATGAAGTATTCCTTTCAAAAACTAACTAAATTCTCACAGGGATACATGTGCTGGATCCTGCAGCTTGTAAGGAACCTATGTTTTGCAGGAAGTCTTCCTCTGAAAAACGACTTCAATTCTCACAGGGAAACAATGTGCTAGATGCTCCTGCTTAAAACACAGATGGCTGTCTTTGGAGAGATACATGGTTTTCTTCAACTCAGCCGAATAGGCATATTTGGAACAAAGACAGCCTATCACCACCTTGAAAAATCCACTTTGCAGAATTTGTACCTTCCAAAAAATAAGTCTAGTCCTTCAGGGAAATAACGCGCTAGATGCTCCTGCTTCTAACACAGATGGATTTCTTTGGAGAGGTACATGTATTTCTTCAACTCAGATGAATAGTCCCATACGGATCATACAGAAGCTGTCTCCACATGGAAACACCCAAGTTGCAAAATTAGGCTTTTCAAATACTAACGCAATTTCGAGGGAAACAATGTACTAGATCCTCCTGCTTCTAAAATACATGGTTATTGTTATAGGGATACATGTGTTACTTCAACTTAGCTGAATACGCCTATTTGGATCAAAGAGACCCTATATGCACCTTGAAACACCTACGTTGAAGAAAGATACCTGGTATAACCTAAATAGATTCTCCAGGGGAAAAATGTGCTTAATGCCGCAGCTTCTAACATGGATGGTTTTCAGGAAGGGAAAAATGTGCTTTTTCAGCTCATCTGCAAAGACCTTTTGGAGCCAACAAATCTATCTCCACCTTGAAAACTATGCTTTGCAGGATGTTTTCCTTTCAAAAACTAACTGAATTTTGACAGGGAAATGATATGCTTGATGCTCCTTCTTCTATCATAGATGGTTTTCTTTCTAGAGATACATGTGTTTCTTAAACTTAGCTGAATAGGCCTTCCTGGAGCAGACAGAGACTATCTCCACCTTGAAAACTGATATACAGGAAGTATTCATTAAAAAAACTAACTCAGTTCTCACAGGGAAACAATGTGCCACATGCTGCATGTTCTATAACAGATGGTTTTCTTTGGAGAGATACATGTGTTTCTTCAACTCAGCTGAATAGCCCTACTTCGAGCAAACAAAGCCTAACACCTCCTTGAAACACCTAAGTTTCAAAACTATTCCCTACAAAAAAACTCAGTTCTCAAAGGTCATCAATGCACTAGATGCTCCTGATTCAAAATTAGATGGTTTTCTTTATAGAGATACATGTGTTTCTTCAACTCAGCGGAGTAGGCCTGTTTGGAGCAAGAAAGCCTTTCTCCACCTTAGAAAGTATGATTTGCAGGAAGTATTTCTTTCAAAAAATAACTCAGTTCTAACAGGGAAACAATGGTTTTGATGCTCATGCTCCTAACACACATGGTTTTCATTTGAGCAATATATGTATTTCTTCAACTTAGCTGAATGGGCCTATTTGGGGCAAACAGACCCTATCTCCACCTTGAAACATGTAAATTGCAGGGAGTATTCCATCAAAAACGAACTCAATTCTCACAGGGAAACAATGTTCTAGATGCTCCTGCTTCTAACACAGATGATTGTCATTGGAGAGATACATGTGTTTCTTCAACTCAGCTGAATAGGCCTATTCGGAACAAAGAGAGATTATCACCACCTTGAAAAATCCACGTTGCAGGAAGTATTCCACTCAAAAATGAACTCAATTCTTTCAGGGAAACAATGTGCTAGATGCTGCTGCTTCTAACACAGATGGTTTACTTTAGAGATATATATGTGTTTCTTCAACTTAGCTGAATATGCCTATTTTGAAAAAAATTCGCTTTTCCCCCCTGTGAAAACTATGATTTGCAGGACGTATTACTTGGGAAAACGAAAACAAGCCTCACAGGAATACAATGTGCTAGGTGCTGCAGCTTCTAACATAGAAGGTTTTCTTTGAAGAGATACATGTGTTTCTTAAACTCAGCTGAATAACCATATTCGGAGCTAACAGAGCCCACTGAAACTGAAACACCTAAGTTGCAGGAAGTATTCGTTTCAAAAATTAAGTATATCCTCACAGGGAAACAAAGTGTGAAATGCTTCTGCTTCTGAAACAGATGGTTTTGTTTTAAGAGATACATGTCTTTCTTCAACTCATCTGAATAGGCCTATTTGGAACAACATGAGTCGTAATCCACCTTGAAAACTCAAATGCAGCAAGTTTTCCTTTCAGAAACAAACTCAGTTCTCCTAGGAAAACAATGTGCCAGATGCTCCTGCTTCTAACACAGATGGTTTTCTTACGAGAGATACATGATTTTCTTCCACTTAGCTGAAGAGGCCTATTTGGAACTAAATGAACTTCTCCCCACGTTGAATACTATGATTGGCAAGATGAATTCTTTCAAAAACTAACTCAATTCTCAGGCAAACAATGTGCTTAATGTTCCTACTTCTAGCACAGATGGTCTTCTTTTGAGAACTACATGTGCTTCTTCCACTTAGCTGAATAGGCCTATTTCAACCAAAATGAGCCTTTTCCGACCTAGAAAACTACGATTTGCAGGAGGTATTCCTTTCCAAAACTAGCTCAATTTTCACACAGAAAAAAATGTGCTAGATGCTCCTGTTTCTAAAGCAGATGGTTTTCTCTATACAGAGACATGTGTTTCTTCCACTTAGCTGACTCGGCCTATTTGGAGCAAACATAGCGCATCTCCACCTTTAACACCCAAGATCCAGGAAGTATTCACTTCAAAACCTAAATCGATCTCACACAGAAACAAACCTAGATATGGCAGCTTCGGACAGGATGACTTTCTTTGGAGAAATGTTGTGTTTCTTCAACTCTGCTGAATATATCTCTTTTGAGCAACATGAGCTGCAATCCACCAGTAAACTATGATTTGCAAGAAGTTTTCCTTTGAAAAACTAACTCAGTTCTCACTGGAAAAGAGTGTGGTAGATGATCTTGCAGATCAAACATCGTCAGAAAGAAGGTTGTCTTTTGAGTGGTACATGCGTTTCTTCAACTTAGGTGATAAGGCCTATTTGGAGCAAACAGAGCCTATCTCCACCTTGAAAACTATCATATGCAGGAAGTATTCATTTAAAACACGAATGCAATTCTCACTGAAAACAATGTGCTAAATACTGCCCCTCCATCACAGATGGGTTTTTTTGGTGAGATACATGTGTTTCTTCAACACAGCTGAAATGCCGTACTTGGAGAAAACAGAATCTAAATCCACCTTGAAATAACGAACTTTTAGGAAGTATTCCTTTCAAAAACTAAAATAGTTCTCAAGGAAACAATGCACTAGATGCTTCTGCTACTAACTTAGATGGTTTTCTTTATAGACATCCATGTGTTTCTTAAACTCAACTGAATAGGACTATTTGGAGCAAACAGAAGCTTTCTCCACCTTGAAAACTAAACTTTGCAGGAAGAATTCCTTTCAAACACTAAATGAATTCTCACAGGGAAAAAATCTGCTAGATGTTGCAGCTTCTACCATAGAGGGTTTTCTTTGGAGAGATACATGTGTTTCTTCAACTCAGTGGAGTAATCATATTTGGAGCAAACACAGTCCATCTCCACCTGAAACACGTAAGATGCAGGAAGTATTCCATTCCAAAACGAATTCAATTCTCACATGGGAACAATCAGTGAGATGCTCCTGCTTCTAACGAGGATGGTTTTCTTTGAGAGAATCATGTGTTTCTTCAACTTAGCTGAAAAGATCAATTTGAAGCAAAAAGAACTTATCTCCACCCTGAAATCTATGATTGGCAGGAAGTATTATTTTCAAAACTAACTCAACTCTCTCAGGGAAACAACATGCCAAATGCTGCTGCTTCTTACATGGAAGGTTTTCTTTATAGAGGCACATATGTTTCTTCAACTTAGTTGAATAGGCCTATTTGCAGCACACACCACTATCTCCACCTAGAAACACCTAATTAGCAGGAAGTATTCCCTTCAAGACCTAAACCTATTCTCATAGGGAAACCAGGTGCTTGACACGGCAGCCTTGAACAGAGATGATTTTCTTGGGAGGGATGCATGTGTATCTTCAATTCTGCTGAATAGTCCTGTGTGTAGCAACATTAGCCATAATCCACCTTGAAAAGTGTGATTTTCAAGAAGTATTCCTCTCATAAACTAACTCAGTTCTCCAAGGAAAAAAGGTGCTAGATGCTCATGCTTCTAACAGAGATAGTTTTCTTTGGAGAGATACATGTGTTTGTTAAACTCAGCTAAATAGCCTTATTTGGATCAAACAGAGCCTATCTCCTCCTTGAAACACCTAAGTGGCAGAAATTATGTCTTTCAAAAACTAACTCAGTTTCTAGGGAAACAATATAATAGATTCTCCTGCTTATTACATACATGGTTTTCTCTATAGAGTTACATGTGTATCTTCAACTTAGCAGAAAAAGCCTATTTGGAGCAAACATACCCTATCTGCACCTTGAAACACCTACGTTGCAGGAAGTATTCTTTACAAAACCTAAATCGATTCTCACAGGGAAACAATGTGCTAAATGCTGCCGCTTCTAACATAGATGGTTTTCAGTGAGGGATAAATGTGCTTTTTCAACTCATCAGAAAAGGCCAATTTGGAGCAAAGGGTCTATCTCCACCTGGAAAACTATGATTTGCAGGATGAATTCCTTTCAAACACTAACTGAATTTTCAAAGGGAAGTAATGTGCTAGATGCTCCTTCTTCTATCATAGACGGTTTTTGGAGGAAACCGACCTGATCTCCACCTGGAAACACCTACGTTGCAGTAAGTACACCTTTCAAAAGCTAAATCGATTCTCATAGGGAAACAGTGTGCCATGGCCTCAGATTCTAAAACAGATGGTTTTATTTGAGGGATACACGTACTTATGGAACTCATCTGAAAAGGCCTATTGGGAGCAAACACAGCCTATCGCCACCCTGGAAACTATGGTTTGCAGGAAGTATAGTTTTCAAAGAGTCAGTGAATTCTCACAGGGAAACAATCTGCTGGAGGCTGCAGCTTCTAACATGGATGGTTTCCTGTGGAGAGATACATTTGTTTCTTCAAGTCAGCTGAATAGGGCCATATGCAGGAACATGAGCACTAATCCACCTTGAAAACTGTGATTTGCAGGAAGTATTCCTGGGAAAACTAACTCAATTCTCACAGAGGAATAATATGCTAGATGCTCCTGCTTCTAACCGAGATGATTTTCTCTCGAGAGATACAAGTGTTTCTTCAACTTAGCTGAACAGGGATTTTTGGAAGACTATGAGCCTCTCCCATCTTCAAGACTCTGATTTGTAGAATGGATTCTTTCAAGAACTACCTCAGTTCTCTTAAGGAAACAAGGTGCTAGATTCTCCTGCTTCAAGCACAGATGGTTGTCTTTGAAGAGATATATGTGTTTCTTCAACTCAGCTGAATAGCCCCTTTTGAATCCATCAGAGCCTATCTCCACTATGAAAACTGTGATATGCGGGACATATTCTTTCAAAAACTAACTCAATTCCCAGGCAAAGAATGTGGTAGGTTTTCCTGATTCTAACACAGATGGTTTTCTTTCCAGAGATCTATGTGTTTCATTAAGAGAGCTGAATAGGCCAATTTGAACGAATAGCGCCTAACTTCCTGGCAAACTATGACTTGCAGGAAGAATTCCTTTAAAAAACTAAGTCAATTCTGAGAGGAATGCAATGTGCTAGATGTTCCTTTTTATAACACAAATGGTTTTTTTTTGAGAGATACATGTGATTCTTCAACTCCTCTGAATAGGCCTATTTGGAGCAATATGAACCATAATCCACCTAGGCAGCTATGAGTCGCAAAAACTAACTCAGTTCTCACAGGGAAACAATGTGCTAGACACTCCTGCTTCTAACACAGATGGTTGTCTTTCGAGAAAAACGTGTGTTTCTTCAACTGAGCTGAATAGGCCTATTTCAAGCAAAATGACCCTTTGCCCACCTTGAAAATGATGACTTGCAGGACGTATTCATTTCAAAAACTAGTTCAATTCTCATACCGAAACAATGTGTAAAATGCTTCTGCTTCTATCAAAGGTGGTTTTCTTTATACAGATACATGGGTTTCTTCAACTTACCTGACTAGGCCTATTTGGAGCAAACAGAGCCTATCTCCACCTTGAAACACACAAGTTGCAGGAAGTATTCCTTTCAAAACCTATATCGATTCTCACAGGGAAACAATGTGAAAGAAATGGCAGCTACGAACAGAGATGATTTTCTTTGGAGAGATTTATGTGGTTCTTTAACTCAACTGAATAAGCCTATTTGGAGCAACATGAGCAGTACTCCACCTTGAACAATATGATTTGTAGAGTTTACCTTTGAAAAACCAACTCGGATCTCACAGGAAAACAATGTGGTTGATGTACCTACTTCAAACACCCATGGGTTTCTTACGAGAGATACATGTGTTTCTTCAACCTAGCTGAACAGGCCTATTTGGAACAAAATGTACGCTTCCCCACCTTGAATACTATGATTTTCAGAATGTATTCTTTCACAAACTTACTCACATCTCAGGCAAAAAATGTGCTATATGATCCTGCTTCTAACACAGTGGGTTTCCTTTCGAGAGATACATGTGTTTCCACAAGATAGCTGAATGGGCCTATTTGGAGCAAAAGAACCAATTCTCCTGTAAATCTATGATTTGCATGAAGTATTCCTTTCAAAAACTAACTAAATTCTCACAGGGATACATGTGCTGGATCCTGCAGCTTGTAAGGAACCTATGTTTTGCAGGAAGTCTTCCTCTGAAAAACGACTTCAATTCTCACAGGGAAACAATGTGCTAGATGCTCCTGCTTAAAACACAGATGGCTGTCTTTGGAGAGATACATGGTTTTCTTCAACTCAGCCGAATAGGCATATTTGGAACAAAGACAGCCTATCACCACCTTGAAAAATCCACTTTGCAGAATTTGTACCTTCCAAAAAATAAGTCTAGTCCTTCAGGGAAATAACGCGCTAGATGCTCCTGCTTCTAACACAGATGGATTTCTTTGGAGAGGTACATGTATTTCTTCAACTCAGATGAATAGTCCCATATGGATCATACAGAAGCTGTCTCCACATGGAAACACCCAAGTTGCAAAATTAGGCTTTTCAAATACTAACGCAATTTCGAGGGAAACAATGTACTAGATCCTCCTGCTTCTAAAATACATGGTTATTGTTATAGGGATACATGTGTTACTTCAACTTAGCTGAATACGCCTATTTGGATCAAAGAGACCCTATATGCACCTTGAAACACCTACGTTGAAGAAAGATACCTGGTAGAACCTAAATAGATTCTCCAGGGGAAAAATGTGCTTAATGCCGCAGCTTCTAACATGGATGGTTTTCAGGAAGGGAAAAATGTGCTTTTTCAGCTCATCTGCAAAGACCTTTTGGAGCCAACAAATCTATCTCCACCTTGAAAACTATGCTTTGCAGGATGTTTTCCTTTCAAAAACTAACTGAATTTTGACAGGGAAATGATATGCTTGATGCTCCTTCTTCTATCATAGATGGTTTTCTTTCTAGAGATACATGTGTTTCTTAAACTTAGCGGAATAGGCCTTCCTGGAGCAAACAGAGACTATCTCCACCTTGAAAACTGATATACAGGAAGTATTCATTAAAAAAACTAACTCAGTTCTCACAGGGAAACAATGTGCCACATGCTGCATGTTCTATAACAGATGGTTTTCTTTGGAGAGATACATGTGTTTCTTCAACTCAGCTGAATAGCCCTACTTCGAGCAAACAAAGCCTAACACCTCCTTGAAACACCTAAGTTTCAAAACTATTCCCTACAAAAAAACTCAGTTCTCAAAGGTCATCAATGCACTAGATGCTCCTGATTCAAAATTAGATGGTTTTCTTTATAGAGATACATGTGTTTCTTCAACTCAGCGGAGTAGGCCTGTTTGGAGCAAGAAAGCCTTTCTCCACCTTAGAAAGTATGATTTGCAGGAAGTATTTCTTTCAAAAAATAACTCAGTTCTAACAGGGAAACAATGGTTTTGATGCTCATGCTCCTAACACACATGGTTTTCATTTGAGCAATATATGTATTTCTTCAACTTAGCTGAATGGGCCTATTTGGGGCAAACAGACCCTATCTCCACCTTGAAACATGTAAATTGCAGGGAGTATTCCATGAAAAACGAACTCAATTCTCACAGGGAAACAATGTTCTAGATGCTCCTGCTTCTAACACAGATGATTGTCATTGGAGAGATACATGTGTTTCTTCAACTCAGCTGAATAGGCCTATTCGGAACAAAGAGAGATTATCACCACCTTGAAAAATCCACGTTGCAGGAAGTATTCCACTCAAAAATGAACTCAATTCTTTCAGGGAAACAATGTGCTAGATGCTGCTGCTTCTAACACGGAAGGTTTACTTTAGAGATATATATGTGTTTCTTCAACTTAGCTGAATATGCCTATTTTGAAAAAAATTCGCTTTTCCCCCCTGTGAAAACTATGATTTGCAGGACGTATTACTTGGGAAAACGAAAACAAGCCTCACAGGAATACAATGTGCT
The DNA here is from genome assembly GCF_047511655.1 of Castor canadensis. Lineage (NCBI taxonomy): Eukaryota > Metazoa > Chordata > Mammalia > Rodentia > Castoridae > Castor > Castor canadensis. The sequence continues at coordinate 17,575,679 of NC_133403.1, forward strand.
AGGTGCTGCAGCTTCTAACATAGAAGGTTTTCTTTGAAGAGATACATGTGTTTCTTAAACTCAGCTGAATAACCATATTCGGAGCTAACAGAGCCCACTGAAACTGAAACACCTAAGTTGCAGGAAGTATTCGTTTCAAAAATTAAGTATATCCTCACAGGGAAACAAAGTGTGAAATGCTTCTGCTTCTGAAACAGATGGTTTTGTTTTAAGAGATACATGTCTTTCTTCAACTCATCTGAATAGGCCTATTTGGAACAACATGAGTCGTAATCCACCTTGAAAACTCAAATGCAGCAAGTTTTCCTTTCAGAAACAAACTCAGTTCTCCTAGGAAAACAATGTGCCAGATGCTCCTGCTTCTAACACAGATGGTTTTCTTACGAGAGATACATGATTTTCTTCCACTTAGCTGAAGAGGCCTATTTGGAACTAAATGAACTTCTCCCCACGTTGAATACTATGATTGGCAAGATGAATTCTTTCAAAAACTAACTCAATTCTCAGGCAAACAATGTGCTTAATGTTCCTACTTCTAGCACAGATGGTCTTCTTTTGAGAACTACATGTGCTTCTTCCACTTAGCTGAATAGGCCTATTTCAACCAAAATGAGCCTTTTCCGACCTAGAAAACTACGATTTGCAGGAGGTATTCCTTTCCAAAACTAGCTCAATTTTCACACAGAAAAAAATGTGCTAGATGCTCCTGTTTCTAAAGCAGATGGTTTTCTCTATACAGAGACATGTGTTCCTTCCACTTAGCTGACTCGGCCTATTTGGAGCAAACATAGCGCATCTCCACCTTTAACACCCAAGATCCAGGAAGTATTCACTTCAAAACCTAAATCGATCTCACACAGAAACAAACCTAGATATGGCAGCTTCGGACAGGATGACTTTCTTTGGAGAAATGTTGTGTTTCTTCAACTCTGCTGAATATATCTCTTTTGAGCAACATGAGCTGCAATCCACCAGTAAACTATGATTTGCAAGAAGTTTTCCTTTGAAAAACTAACTCAGTTCTCACTGGAAAAGAGTGTGGTAGATGATCTTGCAGATCAAACATCGTCAGAAAGAAGGTTGTCTTTTGAGTGGTACATGCGTTTCTTCAACTTAGGTGATAAGGCCTATTTGGAGCAAACAGAGCCTATCTCCACCTTGAAAACTATCATATGCAGGAAGTATTCATTTAAAACACGAATGCAATTCTCACTGAAAACAATGTGCTAAATACTGCCCCTCCATCACAGATGGGTTTTTTTGGTGAGATACATGTGTTTCTTCAACACAGCTGAAATGCCGTACTTGGAGAAAACAGAATCTAAATCCACCTTGAAATAACGAACTTTTAGGAAGTATTCCTTTCAAAAACTAAAATAGTTCTCAAGGAAACAATGCACTAGATGCTTCTGCTACTAACTTAGATGGTTTTCTTTATAGACATCCATGTGTTTCTTAAACTCAACTGAATAGGACTATTTGGAGCAAACAGAAGCTTTCTCCACCTTGTAAACTAAACTTTGCAGGAAGAATTCCTTTCAAACACTAAATGAATTCTCACAGGGAAAAAATCTGCTAGATGTTGCAGCTTCTACCATAGAGGGTTTTCTTTGGAGAGATACATGTGTTTCTTCAACTCAGTGGAGTAATCATATTTGGAGCAAACACAGTCCATCTCCACCTGAAACACGTAAGATGCAGGAAGTATTCCATTCCAAAACGAATTCAATTCTCACATGGGAACAATCAGTGAGATGCTCCTGCTTCTAACGAGGATGGTTTTCTTTGAGAGAATCATGTGTTTCTTCAACTTAGCTGAAAAGATCAATTTGAAGCAAAAAGAACTTATCTCCACCCTGAAATCTATGATTGGCAGGAAGTATTATTTTCAAAACTAACTCAACTCTCTCAGGGAAACAACATGCCAAATGCTGCTGCTTCTTACATGGAAGGTTTTCTTTATAGAGGCACATATGTTTCTTCAACTTAGTTGAATAGGCCTATTTGCAGCACACACCACTATCTCCACCTAGAAACACCTAATTAGCAGGAAGTATTCCCTTCAAGACCTAAACCTATTCTCATAGGGAAACCAGGTGCTTGACACGGCAGCCTTGAACAGAGATGATTTTCTTGGGAGGGATGCATGTGTATCTTCAATTCTGCTGAATAGTCCTGTGTGTAGCAACATTAGCCATAATCCACCTTGAAAAGTGTGATTTTCAAGAAGTATTCCTCTCATAAACTAACTCAGTTCTCCAAGGAAAAAAGGTGCTAGATGCTCATGCTTCTAACAGAGATAGTTTTCTTTGGAGAGATACATGTGTTTGTTAAACTCAGCTAAATAGCCTTATTTGGATCAAACAGAGCCTATCTCCTCCTTGAAACACCTAAGTGGCAGAAATTATGTCTTTCAAAAACTAACTCAGTTTCTAGGGAAACAATATAATAGATTCTCCTGCTTATTACATACATGGTTTTCTCTATAGAGTTACATGTGTATCTTCAACTTAGCAGAAAAAGCCTATTTGGAGCAAACATACCCTATCTGCACCTTGAAACACCTACGTTGCAGGAAGTATTCTTTACAAAACCTAAATCGATTCTCACAGGGAAACAATGTGCTAAATGCTGCCGCTTCTAACATAGATGGTTTTCAGTGAGGGATAAATGTGCTTTTTCAACTCATCAGAAAAGGCCAATTTGGAGCAAAGGGTCTATCTCCACCTGGAAAACTATGATTTGCAGGATGAATTCCTTTCAAACACTAACTGAATTTTCAAAGGGAAGTAATGTGCTAGATGCTCCTTCTTCTATCATAGACGGTTTTTGGAGGAAACCGACCTGATCTCCACCTGGAAACACCTACGTTGCAGTAAGTACACCTTTCAAAAGCTAAATCGATTCTCATAGGGAAACAGTGTGCCATGGCCTCAGATTCTAAAACAGATGGTTTTATTTGAGGGATACACGTACTTATGGAACTCATCTGAAAAGGCCTATTGGGAGCAAACACAGCCTATCGCCACCCTGGAAACTATGGTTTGCAGGAAGTATAGTTTTCAAAGAGTCAGTGAATTCTCACAGGGAAACAATCTGCTGGAGGCTGCAGCTTATAACATGGATGGTTTCCTGTGGAGAGATACATTTGTTTCTTCAAGTCAGCTGAATAGGGCCATATGCAGGAACATGAGCACTAATCCACCTTGAAAACTGTGATTTGCAGGAAGTATTCCTGGGAAAACTAACTCAATTCTCACAGAGGAATAATATGCTAGATGCTCCTGCTTCTAACCGAGATGATTTTCTCTCGAGAGATACAAGTGTTTCTTCAACTTAGCTGAACAGGGATTTTTGGAAGACTATGAGCCTCTCCCATCTTCAAGACTCTGATTTGTAGAATGGATTCTTTCAAGAACTACCTCAGTTCTCTTAAGGAAACAAGGTGCTAGATTCTCCTGCTTCAAGCACAGATGGTTGTCTTTGAAGAGATATATGTGTTTCTTCAACTCAGCTGAATAGCCCCTTTTGAATCCATCAGAGCCTATCTCCACTATGAAAACTGTGATATGCGGGACATATTCTTTCAAAAACTAACTCAATTCCCAGGCAAAGAATGTGGTAGGTTTTCCTGATTCTAACACAGATGGTTTTCTTTCCAGAGATCTATGTGTTTCATTAAGAGAGCTGAATAGGCCAATTTGAACGAATAGCGCCTAACTTCCTGGCAAACTATGACTTGCAGGAAGAATTCCTTTAAAAAACTAAGTCAATTCTGAGAGGAATGCAATGTGCTAGATGTTCCTTTTTATAACACAAATGGTTTTTTTTTGAGAGATACATGTGATTCTTCAACTCCTCTGAATAGGCCTATTTGGAGCAATATGAACCGTAATCCACCTAGGCAGCTATGAGTCGCAAAAACTAACTCAGTTCTCACAGGGAAACAATGTGCTAGACACTCCTGCTTCTAACACAGATGGTTGTCTTTCGAGAAAAACGTGTGTTTCTTCAATTGAGCTGAATAGGCCTATTTCAAGCAAAATGACCCTTTGCCCACCTTGAAAATGATGACTTGCAGGACGTATTCCTTTCAAAAACTAGTTCAATTCTCATACCGAAACAATGTGTAAAATGCTTCTGCTTCTATCAAAGGTGGTTTTCTTTATACAGATACATGGGTTTTTTCAACTTACCTGACTAGGCCTATTTGGAGCAAACAGAGCCTATCTCCACCTTGAAACACACAAGTTGCAGGAAGTATTCCTTTCAAAACCTATATCGATTCTCACAGGGAAACAATGTGAAAGAAATGGCAGCTACGAACAGAGATGATTTTCTTTGGAGAGATTTATGTGGTTCTTTAACTCAACTGAATAAGCCTATTTGGAGCAACATGAGCAGTACTCCACCTTGAAGAATATGATTTGTAGAGTTTACCTTTGAAAAACCAACTCGGATCTCACAGGAAAACAATGTGGTTGATGTACCTACTTCAAATACCCATGGGTTTCTTACGAGAGATACATGTGTTTCTTCAACCTAGCTGAACAGGCCTATTGGAACAAAATGTACTCTTCCCCACCTTGAATACTATGATTTTCAGAATGTATTCTTTCACAAACTTACTCACATCTCAGGCAAAAAATGTGCTATATGATCCTGCTTCTAACACAGTGGGTTTCCTTTCGAGAGATACATGTGTTTCCACAAGATAGCTGAATGGGCCTATTTGGAGCAAAAGAACCAATTCTCCTGTAAATCTATGATTTGCATGAAGTATTCCTTTCAAAAACTAACTAAATTCTCACAGGGATACATGTGCTGGATCCTGCAGCTTGTAAGGAACCTATGTTTTGCAGGAAGTCTTCCTCTGAAAAACGACTTCAATTCTCACAGGGAAACAATGTGCTAGATGCTCCTGCTTAAAACACAGATGGCTGTCTTTGGAGAGATACATGGTTTTCTTCAACTCAGCCGAATAGGCATATTTGGAACAAAGACAGCCTATCACCACCTTGAAAAATCCACTTTGCAGAATTTGTACCTTCCAAAAAATAAGTCTAGTCCTTCAGGGAAATAACGCGCTAGATGCTCCTGCTTCTAACACAGATGGATTTCTTTGGAGAGGTACATGTATTTCTTCAACTCAGATGAATAGTCCCATACGGATCATACAGAAGCTGTCTCCACATGGAAACACCCAAGTTGCAAAATTAGGCTTTTCAAATACTAACGCAATTTCGAGGGAAACAATGTACTAGATCCTCCTGCTTCTAAAATACATGGTTATTGTTATAGGGATACATGTGTTACTTCAACTTAGCTGAATACGCCTATTTGGATCAAAGAGACCCTATATGCACCTTGAAACACCTACGTTGAAGAAAGATACCTGGTAGAACCTAAATAGATTCTCCAGGGGAAAAATGTGCTTAATGCCGCAGCTTCTAACATGGATGGTTTTCAGGAAGGGAAAAATGTGCTTTTTCAGCTCATCTGCAAAGACCTTTTGGAGCCAACAAATCTATCTCCACCTTGAAAACTATGCTTTGCAGGATGTTTTCCTTTCAAAAACTAACTGAATTTTGACAGGGAAATGATATGCTTGATGCTCCTTCTTCTATCATAGATGGTTTTCTTTCTAGAGATACATGTGTTTCTTAAACTTAGCGGAATAGGCCTTCCTGGAGCAGACAGAGACTATCTCCACCTTGAAAACTGATATACAGGAAGTATTCATTAAAAAAACTAACTCAGTTCTCACAGGGAAACAATGTGCCACATGCTGCATGTTCTATAACAGATGGTTTTCTTTGGAGAGATACATGTGTTTCTTCAACTCAGCTGAATAGCCCTACTTCGAGCAAACAAAGCCTAACACCTCCTTGAAACACCTAAGTTTCAAAACTATTCCCTACAAAAAAACTCAGTTCTCAAAGGTCATCAATGCACTAGATGCTCCTGATTCAAAATTAGATGGTTTTCTTTATAGAGATACATGTGTTTCTTCAACTCAGCGGAGTAGGCCTGTTTGGAGCAAGAAAGCCTTTCTCCACCTTAGAAAGTATGATTTGCAGGAAGTATTTCTTTCAAAAAATAACTCAGTTCTAACAGGGAAACAATGGTTTTGATGCTCATGCTCCTAACACACATGGTTTTCATTTGAGCAATATATGTATTTCTTCAACTTAGCTGAATGGGCCTAATTGGGGCAAACAGACCCTATCTCCACCTTGAAACATGTAAATTGCAGGGAGTATTCCATCAAAAACGAACTCAATTCTCACAGGGAAACAATGTTCTAGATGCTCCTGCTTCTAACACAGATGATTGTCATTGGAGAGATACATGTGTTTCTTCAACTCAGCTGAATAGGCCTATTCGGAACAAAGAGAGATTATCACCACCTTGAAAAATCCACGTTGCAGGAAGTATTCCACTCAAAAATGAACTCAATTCTTTCAGGGAAACAATGTGCTAGATGCTGCTGCTTCTAACACAGATGGTTTACTTTAGAGATATATATGTGTTTCTTCAACTTAGCTGAATATGCCTATTTTGAAAAAAATTCGCTTTTCCCCCCTGTGAAAACTATGATTTGCAGGACGTATTACTTGGGAAAACGAAAACAAGCCTCACAGGAATACAATGTGCTAGGTGCTGCAGCTTCTAACATAGAAGGTTTTCTTTGAAGAGATACATGTGTTTCTTAAACTCAGCTGAATAACCATATTCGGAGCTAACAGAGCCCACTGAAACTGAAACACCTAAGTTGCAGGAAGTATTCGTTTCAAAAATTAAGTATATCCTCACAGGGAAACAAAGTGTGAAATGCTTCTGCTTCTGAAACAGATGGTTTTGTTTTAAGAGATACATGTCTTTCTTCAACTCATCTGAATAGGCCTATTTGGAACAACATGAGTCGTAATCCACCTTGAAAACTCAAATGCAGCAAGTTTTCCTTTCAGAAACAAACTCAGTTCTCCTAGGAAAACAATGTGCCAGATGCTCCTGCTTCTAACACAGATGGTTTTCTTACGAGAGATACATGATTTTCTTCCACTTAGCTGAAGAGGCCTATTTGGAACTAAATGAACTTCTCCCCACGTTGAATACTATGATTGGCAAGATGAATTCTTTCAAAAACTAACTCAATTCTCAGGCAAACAATGTGCTTAATGTTCCTACTTCTAGCACAGATGGTTTTCTTTTGAGAACTACATGTGCTTCTTCCACTTAGCTGAATAGGCCTATTTCAACCAAAATGAGCCTTTTCCGACCTAGAAAACTACGATTTGCAGGAGGTATTCCTTTCCAAAACTAGCTCAATTTTCACACAGAAAAAAATGTGCTAGATGCTCCTGTTTCTAAAGCAGATGGTTTTCTCTATACAGAGACATGTGTTTCTTCCACTTAGCTGACTCGGCCTATTCGGAGCAAACATAGCGCATCTCCACCTTTAACACCCAAGATCCAGGAAGTATTCACTTCAAAACCTAAATCGATCTCACACAGAAACAAACCTAGATATGGCAGTTTCGGACAGGATGACTTTCTTTGGAGAAATGTTGTGTTTCTTCAACTCTGCTGAATATATCTCTTTTGAGCAACATGAGCTGCAATCCACCAGTAAACTATGATTTGCAAGAAGTTTTCCTTTGAAAAACTAACTCAGTTCTCACTGGAAAAGAGTGTGGTAGATGATCTTGCAGATCAAACATCGTCAGAAAGAAGGTTGTCTTTTGAGTGGTACATGCGTTTCTTCAACTTAGGTGATAAGGCCTATTTGGAGCAAACAGAGCCTATCTCCACCTTGAAAACTATCATATGCAGGAAGTATTCATTTAAAACACGAATGCAATTCTCACTGAAAACAATGTGCTAAATACTGCCCCTCCATCACAGATGGGTTTTTTTGGTGAGATACATGTGTTTCTTCAACACAGCTGAAATGCCGTACTTGGAGAAAACAGAATCTAAATCCACCTTGAAATAACGAACTTTTAGGAAGTATTCCTTTCAAAAACTAAAATAGTTCTCAAGGAAACAATGCACTAGATGCTTCTGCTACTAACTTAGATGGTTTTCTTTATAGACATCCATGTGTTTCTTAAACTCAACTGAATAGGACTATTTGGAGCAAACAGAAGCTTTCTCCACCTTGAAAACTAAACTTTGCAGGAAGAATTCCTTTCAAACACTAAATAAATTCTCACAGGGAAAAAATCTGCTAGATGTTGCAGCTTCTACCATAGAGGGTTTTCTTTGGAGAGATACATGTGTTTCTTCAACTCAGTGGAGTAATCATATTTGGAGCAAACACAGTCCATCTCCACCTGAAACACATAAGGTGCAGGAAGTATTCCATTCCAAAACGAATTCAATTCTCACATGGGAACAATCAGTGAGATGCTCCTGCTTCTAACGAGGATGGTTTTCTTTGAGAGAATCATGTGTTTCTTCAACTTAGCTGAAAAGATCAATTTGAAGCAAAAAGAACTTATCTCCACCCTGAAATCTATGATTGGCAGGAAGTATTCCTTTCAAAACTAACTCAACTCTCTCAGGGAAACAACATGCCAAATGCTGCTGCTTCTTACATGGAAGGTTTTCTTTATAGAGGCACATATGTTTCTTCAACTTAGTTGAATAGGCCTATTTGCAGCACACACCACTATCTCCACCTAGAAACACCTAATTAGCAGGAAGTATTCCCTTCAAGACCTAAACCTATTCTCATAGGGAAACCAGGTGCTTGACACGGCAGCCTTGAACAGAGATGATTTTCTTGGGAGGGATGCATGTGTTTCTTCAATTCTGCTGAATAGTCCTGTGTGTAGCAACATTAGCCATAATCCACCTTGAAAAGTGTGATTTTCAAGAAGTATTCCTCTCATAAACTAACTCAGTTCTCCAAGGAAAAAAGGTGCTAGATGCTCATGCCTCTAACAGAGATAGTTTTCTTTCGGAGATGCATGTGTTTGTTAAACTCAGCTAAATAGCCCTATTTGGATCAAACAGAGCCTATCTCCTCCTTGAAACACCTAAGTGGCAGAAATTATGTCTTTCAAAAACTAACTCAGTTTCTAGGGAAACAATATAATAGATTCTCCTGCTTATTACATACATGGTTTTCTCTATAGAGTTACATGTGTATCTTCAACTTAGCAGAAAAAGCCTATTTGGAGCAAACATACCCTATCTGCACCTTGAAACACCTACGTTGCAGGAAGTATTCTTTACAAAACCTAAATCGATTCTCACAGGGAAACAATGTGCTAAATGCTGCCGCTTCTAACATAGATGGTTTTCAGTGAGGGATAAATGTGCTTTTTCAACTCATCAGAAAAGGCCAATTTGGAGCAAAGGGTCTATCTCCACCTGGAAAACTATGATTTGCAGGATGAATTCCTTTCAAACACTAACTGAATTTTCAAAGGGAAGTAATGTGCTAGATGCTCCTTCTTCTATCATAGACGGTTTTTGGAGGAAACCGACCTGATCTCCACCTGGAAACACCTACGTTGCAGTAAGTACACCTTTCAAAAGCTAAATCGATTCTCATAGGGAAACAGTGTGCCATGGCCTCAGATTCTAAAACAGATGGTTTTATTTGAGGGATACACGTACTTATGGAACTCATCTGAAAAGGCCTATTGGGAGCAAACACAGCCTATCGCCACCCTGGAAACTATGGTTTGCAGGAAGTATAGTTTTCAAAGAGTCAGTGAATTCTCACAGGGAAACAATCTGCTGGAGGCTGCAGCTTCTAACATGGATGGTTTTCTGTGGAGAGATACATTTGTTTCTTCAAGTCAGCTGAATAGGGCCATATGCAGGAACATGAGCACTAATCCACCTTGAAAACTGTGATTTTCAGGAAGTATTCCTGGAAAAACTAACTCAATTCTCACAGAGGAATAATATGCTAGATGCTCCTGCTTCTAACCGAGATGATTTTCTCTCGAGAGATACAAGTGTTTCTTCAACTTAGCTGAACAGGGATTTTTGGAAGTCTATGAGCCTCTCCCATCTTCAAGACTCTGATTTGTAGAATGGATTCTTTCAAGAACTACCTCAGTTCTCATAAGGAAACAAGGTGCTAGATTCTCCTGCTTCAAGCACAGATGGATGTCTTTGGAGAGATATATGTGTTTCTTCAACTCAGCTGAATAGCCCCTTTTGAATCCATCAGAGCCTATCTCCACTATGAAAACTGTGATATGCGGGACATATTCTTTCAAAAACTAACTCAATTCCCAGGCAAAGAATGTGGTAGGTTTTCCTGATTCTAACACAGATGGTTTTCTTTCCAGAGATCTATGTTTCATTAAGAGAGCTGAATAGGCCAATTTGAACGAATAGCGCCTAACTTCCTGGCAAACTATGATTTGCAGGAAGAATTCCTTTAAAAAACTAAGTCAATTCTGAGAGGAATGCAATGTGCTAGATGTTCCTTTTTATAACACAAATGGGTTTTTTTTGAGAGATACATGTGATTCTTCAACTCCTCTGAATAGGCCTATTTGGAGCAATATGAACCGTAATCCACCTAGGCAGCTATGAGTCGCAAAAACTAACTCAATTCTCACAGGGAAACAATGTGCTAGACACTCCTGCTTCTAACACAGATGGTTGTCTTTTGAGAAAAACGTGTGTTTCTTCAACTGAGCTGAATAGGCCTATTTCAAGCAAAATGACCCTTTGCCCACCTTGAAAATGATGACTTGCAGGAAGTATTCCTTTCAAAAACTAGTTCAATTCTCATACTGAAACAGTGTGTAAAATGCTTCTGCTTCTATCAAAGGTGGTTTTCTTTATACAGATACATGGGTTTCTTCAACTTACCTGATTAGGCCTATTTGGAGCAAACAGAGCCTATCTCCACCTTGAAACACACAAGTTGCAGGAAGTATTCCTTTCAAAACCTATATCGATTCTCACAGGGAAACAATGTGAAAGAAATGGCAGCTACGAACAGAGATGATTTTCTTTGGAGAGATTTATGTGGTTCTTTAACTCAACTGAATAAGCCTATTTGGAGCAACATGAGCAGTACTCCACCTTGAACAATATGATTTGTAGAGTTTACCTTTGAAAAACCAACTCGGATCTCACAGGAAAACAATGTGCTTGATGTACCTACTTCAAACACACTTGGGTTTCTTACGAGAGATACATGTGTTTCTTCAACCTAGCTGAACAGGCCTATTTGGAACAAAATGTACTCTTCCCCACCTTGAATACTATGATTTTCAGAATGTATTCTTTCACAAACTTACTCAAATCTCAGGCAAAAAATGTGCTATATGATCCTGCTTCTAACACAGTGGGTTTCCTTTCGAGAGATACATGTGTTTCCACAAGATAGCTGAATGGGCCTATTTGGAGCAAAAGAACCAATTCTCCTGTAAATCTATGATTTGCATGAAGTATTCCTTTCAAAAACTAACTAAATTCTCACAGGGATACATGTGCTGGATCCTGCAGCTTGTAAGGAACCTATGTTTTGCAGGAAGTCTTCCTCTGATAAACGACTTCAATTCTCACAGGGAAACAATGTGCTAGATGCTCCTGCTTAAAACACAGATGGCTGTCTTTGGAGAGATACATGTTTTTCTTCAACTCAGCTGAATAGGCATATTTGGAACAAAGACAGCCTATCACCACCTTGAAAAATCCACTTTGCAGAATTTGTACCTTCCAAAAATAAGTCTAGTCCTTCAGGGAAATAATGCGCTAGATGCTCCTGCTTCTAACACAGGTGGATTTCTTTGGAGTGGTACATGTATTTCTTCAACTCAGATGAATAGTCCCATATGGATCATACAGAAGCTTTCTCCACGTGGAAACACCCAAGTTGCAAAATTAGGCTTTTCAAATACTAACGCAATTTCGAGGGAAACAATGTACTAGATCCTCCTGCTTCTAAAATACATGGTTATCGTTATAGGGATACATGTGTTACTTCAACTTAGCTGAATACACCTATTTGGATCAAAGAGACCCTATGTGCACCTTGAAACACCTACATTGAAGAAAGATACCTGGTAGAACCTAAATAGATTCTCCAGGGGAAAAATGTGCTTAATGCCGCAGCTTCTAACATGGATGGTTTTCATGAAGGGAAAAATGTGCTTTTTCAGCTCATCTGCAAAGGCCTTTTGGAGCCAACAAATCTATCTCCACCTTGAAAACTATGCTTTGCAGGATGTTTTCCTTTCAAAAACTAACTGAATTTTGACAGGGAAATGATATGCTTGATGCTCCTTCTTCTATCATAGATGGTTTTCTTTCTAGAGATACATGTGTTTCTTAAACTTAGCGGAATAGGCCTTCCTGGAGCAAACAGAGACTATCTCCACCTTGAAAACTGATATACAGGAAGTCTTCATTAAAAAAACTAACTCAGTTCTCACAGGGAAACAATGTGCCACATGCTGCATCTTCTATAACAGATGATTTTCTTTGGAGAGTTACATGTGTTTCTTCAACTCACCTGAATAGCCCTACTTCGAGCAAACAAAGCCTAACACCTCCTTGAAACACCTAAGTTTCAAAACTATTCCCTACAAAAAAACTCAGTTCTCAAAGGTCATCAATGCACTAGATGCTCCTGATTCAAAATTAGATGGTTTTCTTTATAGAGATACATGTGTTTCTTCAACTCAGCGGAGTAGGCCTGTTTGGAGCAAAGAAAGTCTTTCTCCACCTTAGAAAGTATGATTTGCAGGAAGTATTTCTTTGAAAAAATAACTCAGTTCTAACAGGGAAACAATGATTTTGATGCTCATGCTCCTAACACACATGGTTTTCATTTGAGCAATATATGCATTTCTTCAACTTAGGTGAATGGGCCTAATTGGGGCAAACAGACCCTATCTCCACCTTGAAACATGTAAATTGCAGGGAGTATTCCATCAAAAACGAACTCAATTCTCACAGGGAAACAATGTTCTAGATGCTCCTGCTTCTAAAACAGATGATTGTCATGGGAGAGATACATGTGTTTCTTCAACTCAGCTGAATAGGCCTATTCGGAACAAAGAGAGATTATCACCACCTTGAAAAATCCACGTTGCAGGAAGTATTCCACTCAAAAATGAACTCAATTCTTTCAGGGAAACAATGTGCTAGATGCTGCTGCTTCTAACACAGATGGTTTACTTTAGAGATATATATGTGTTTCTTCAACTTAGCTGAATATGCCTATTTTGAAAAAAATTCGCTTTTCCCCCCTGTGAAAACTATGATTTGCAGGACGTATTACTTGGGAAAACGAAAACAACCCTCACAGGAATACAATGTGCTAGGTGCTGCAGCTTCTAACATAGAAGGTTTTCTTTGAAGAGATACATGTGTTTCTTAAACTCAGCTGAATAACCATATTCGGAGCTAACAGAGCCCACTGAAACTGAAACCCCTAAGTTGCAGGAAGTATTCGTTTCAAAAATTAAGTATATCCTCACAGGGAAACAAAGTGTGAAATGCTTCTGCTTCTGAAACAGATGGTTTTGTTTTAAGAGATACATGTCTTTCTTCAACTCATCTGAATAGGCCTATTTGGAACAACATGAGTCGTAATCCACCTTGAAAACTGTGAAATGCAGCAAGTTTTCCTTTCAGAAACAAACTCAGTTCTCCTAGAAAAACAATGTGCCAGATGCTCCTGCTTCTAACACAGATGGTTTCCTTACGAGAGATACATGATTTTCTTCCACTTAGCTGAAGAGGCCTATTTGGAACTAAATGAACTTCTCCCCACGTTGACTACTATGATTGGCAAGATGAATTCTTTCAAAAACTAACTCAATTCTCAGGCAAACAATGTGCTTAATGTTCCTACTTCTAGCACAGATGGTTTCCTTTTGAGAACTACATGTGTTTCTTCCACTTAGCTGAATAGGCCTATTTCAACCAAAATGAGCCTTTTCCGACCTAGAAAACTACGATTTGCAGGAGGTATTCGTTTCCAAAACTAGCTCAATTTTCACACAGAAAAAAATGTGCTAGATGCTCCTGTTTCTAAAGCAGATGGTTTTCTCTATACAGAGACATGTGTTTCTTCCACTTAGCTGACTCGGCCTATTCGGAGCAAACATAGCGCATCTCCACCTTTAACACCCAAGATCCAGGAAGTATTCACTTCAAAACCTAAATCGATCTCACACAGAAACAAACCTAGATATGGCAGCTTCGGACAGGATGACTTTCTTTGGAGAAATGTTGTGTTTCTTCAACTCTGCTGAATATATCTCTTTTGAGCAACATGAGCTGCAATCCACCAGTAAACTATGATTTGCAAGAAGTTTTTCTTTGAAAAACTAACTCAGTTCTCACTGGAAAAGGGTGTGGTAGATGATCTTGCAGATCAACCATCGTCAGACAGAAGGTTGTCTTTTGAGTGGTACATGTGTTTCTTCAACTTAGGTGATTAGGCCTATTTGGAGCAAACAGAGCCCATCTCCACCTTGAAAACTATGATATGCAGAAAGTATTCATTTCAAAAACGAATGCAATTCTCACTGAAAACAATGTGCTAAGTACTGCCCCTCCATCACAGATGGGTTTTTTTGGTGAGATACATGTGTTTCTTCAACACAGCTGAAATGCCGTACTTGGAGAAAACAGAATCTAAATCCACCTTGAAATAACGAACTTTTAGGAAGTATTCCTTTCAAAAACTAAAATAGTTCTCAAGGAAACAATGCACTAGATGCTTCTGCTACTAACTTAGATGGTTTTCTTTATAGACATCCATGTGTTTCTTAAACTCAACTGAATAGGACTATTTGGAGCAAACAGAAGCTTTCTCCACCTTGAAAACTAAACTTTGCAGGAAGAATTCCTTTCAAACACTAAATAAATTCTCACAGGGAAAAAATCTGCTAGATGTTGCAGCTTCTACCATAGAGGGTTTTCTTTAGAGAGATGCACGTGTTTCTTCAACTCAGTGGAGTAATCATATTTGGAGCAAACACAGTCCATCTCCACCTGAAACACGTAAGATGCAGGAAGTATTCCATTCCAAAACGAATTCAATTCTCACATGGGAACAATCAGTGAGATGCTCCTGCTTCTAACGAGGATGGTTTTCTTTGAGAGAATCATGTGTTTCTTCAACTTAGCTGAAAAGATCAATTTGAAGCAAAAAGAACTTATCTCCACCCTGAAATCTATGATTGGCAGGAAGTATTCCTTTCAAAACTAACTCAACTCTCTCAGGGAAACAACATGCCAAATGCTGCTGCTTCTTACATGGAAGGTTTTCTTTATAGAGGCACATATGTTTCTTCAACTTAGTTGAATAGGCCTATTTGCAGCACACACCACTATCTCCACCTAGAAACACCTAATTAGCAGGAAGTATTTCCTTCAAGACCTAAACCTATTCTCATAGGGAAACCAGGTGCCTGACACGGCAGCCTTGAACAGAGATGATTTTCTTGGGAGGGATGCATGTGTTTCTTCAATTCTGCTGAATAGTCCTGTGTGTAGCAACATTAGCCATAATCCACCTTGAAAAGTGTGATTTTCAAGAAGTATTCCTCTCATGAACTAACTCAGTTCTCCAAGGAGAAAATGTGCTAGATGCTCATGCTTCTAACAGAGATAGTTTTCTTTGGGAGATGCATGTGTTTGTTAAACTCAGCTAAATAGCCCTATTTGGATCAAACAGAGCCTATCTCCTCCTTGAAACACCTAAGTGGCAGAAATTATGTCTTTCAAAAACTAACTCAGTTTCTAGGGAAACAATATAATAGATTCTCCTGCTTATTACATACATGGTTTTCTCTATAGAGTTACATGTGTATCTTCAACTTAGCAGAAAAAGCCTATTTGGAGCAAACATACCCTATCTGCACCTTGAAACACCTACGTTGCAGGAAGTATTCTTTACAAAACCTAAATCGATTCTCACAGGGAAACAATGTGCTAAATGCTGCCGCTTCTAACATAGATGGTTTTCATTGAGGGATAAATGTGCTTTTTCAACTCATCAGAAAAGGCCAATTTGGAGCAAAGGGTCTATCTCCACCTGGAAAACTATGATTTGCAGGATGAATTCCTTTGAAACACTAACTGAATTTTCAAAGGGAAGTAATGTGCTAGATGCTCCTTCTTCTATCATAGACGGTTTTTGGAGGAAACTGACCTGATCTCCACCTGGAAACACCTACGTTGCAGTAAGTACACCTTTCAAAAGCTAAATCGATTCTCATAGGGAAACAGTGTGCCATGGCCTCAGATTCTAAAACAGATGGTTTTATTTGAGGGATACACGTACTTATGGAACTCATCTGAAAAGGCCTATTGGGAGCAAACACAGCCTATCGCCACCCTGGAAACTATGGTTTGCAAGAAGTATAGTTTTCAAAGAGTCAGTGAATTCTCACAGGGAAACAATCTGCTGGAGGCTGCAGCTTCTAACATGGATGGTTTTCTGTGGAGAGATACATTTGTTTCTTCAAGTCAGCTGAATAGGGCCATATGCAGGAACATGAGCACTAATCCACCTTGAAAACTGTGATTTGCAGGAAGTATTCCTGGGAAAACTAACTCAATTCTCACAGAGAAATAATATGCTAGATGCTCCTGCTTCTAACCGAGATGATTTTCTTTTGAGAGATACAAGTGTTTCTTCAACTTAGCTGAACAGGGATTTTTGGAAGACTATGAGCCTCTCCCATCTTCAAGACTCTGATTTGTAGAATGGATTCTTTCAAGAACTACCTCAGTTCTCATAAGGAAACAAGGTGCTAGATTCTCCTGCTTCAAGCACAGATGGTTGTCTTTGGAGAGATATATGTGTTTCTTCAACTCAGCTGAATAGCCCCATTTGAATCCATCAGAGCCTATCTCCACTATGAAAACTGTGATATGCGGGACATATTCTTTCAAAAACTAACTCAATTCCCAGGCAAAGAATGTGGTAGGTTTTCCTGATTCTAACACAGATGGTTTTCTTTCCAGAGATCTATGTGTTTCATTAAGAGAGCTGAATAGGCCAATTTGAACGAATAGCGCCTAACTTCCTGGCAAACTATGATTTGCAGGAAGAATTCCTTTAAAAAACTAAGTCAATTCTGAGATTAATGCAATGTGCTAGATGTTCCTTTTTATAACACAAATGGTTTTTTTTTGAGAGATACATGTGATTCTTCAACTCCTCTGAATAGGCCTATTTGGAGCAGTATGAACCGTAATCCACCTAGGCAGCTATGAGTCGCAAAAACTAACTCAGTTCTCACAGGGAAACAATGTGCTAGACACTCCTGCTTCTAACACAGATGGTTGTCTTTCGAGAAAAACGTGTGTTTCTTCAACTGAGCTGAATAGGCCTATTTCAAGCAAAATGACCCTTTGCCCACCTTGAAAATGATGACTTGCAGGACGTATTCCTTTCAAAAACTAGTTCAATTCTCATACTGAAACAATGTGTAAAATGCTTCTGCTTCTATCAAAGGTGGTTTTCTTTATACAGATACATGGGTTTCTTCAACTTACCTGACTAGGCCTATTTGGAGCAAACAGAGCCTATCTCCACCTTGAAACACACAAGTTGCAGGAAGTATTCCTTTCAAAACCTATATCGATTCTCACAGGGAAACAATGTGAAAGAAATGGCAGCTACGAACAGAGATGATTTTCTTTGGAGAGATTTATGTGGTTCTTTAACTCAACTGAATAAGCCTATTTGGAGCAACATGAGCAGTACTCCACCTTGAACAATATGATTTGTAGAGTTTACCTTTGAAAAACCAACTCGGATCTCACAGGAAAACAATGTGCTTGATGTACCTACTTCAAACACACATGGGTTTCTTACGAGAGATACATGTGTTTCTTCAACCTAGCTGAACAGGCCTATTAGGAACAAAATGTACTCTTCCCCACCTTGAATACTATGATTTTCAGAATGTATTCTTTCACAAACTTACTCAAATCTCAGGCAAAAAATGTGCTATATGATCCTGCTTCTAACACAGTGGGTTTCCTTTCGAGAGATACATGTGTTTCCACAAGATAGCTGAATGGGCCTATTTGGAGCAAAAGAACCAATTCTCCTGTAAATCTATGATTTGCATGAAGTATTCCTTTCAAAAACTAACTAAATTCTCACAGGGATACATGTGCTGGATCCTGCAGCTTGTAAGGAACCTATGATTTGCAGGAAGTCTTCCTCTGATAAACGACTTCAATTCTCACAGGGAAACAATGTGCTAGATGTTCCTGCTTAAAACACAGATGGCTGTCTTTGGAGAGATACATGTTTTTCTTCAACTCAGCTGAATAGGCATATTTGGAACAAAGACAGCCTATCACCACCTTGAAAAATCCACTTTGCAGAATTTGTACCTTCCAAAAAATAAGTCTAGTCCTTCAGGGAAATAATGCACTAGATGCTCCTGCTTCTAACACAGGTGGATTTCTTTAGAGTAGTACATGTATTTCTTCAACTCAGATGAATAGTCCCATATGGATCATACAGAAGCTTTCTCCACGTGGAAACACCCAAGTTGCAAAATTAGGCTTTTCAAATACTAACGCAATTTCGAGGGAAACAATGTACTAGATCCTCCTGCTTCTAAAATACATGGTTATCGTTATAGGGATACATGTGTTACTTCAACTTAGCTGAATACGCCTATTTGGATCAAAGAGACCCTATATGCACCTTGAAACACCTACATTGAAGAAAGATACCTGGTAGAACCTAAATAGATTCTCCAGGGGAAAAATGTGCTTAATGCCGCAGCTTCTAACATGGATGGTTTTCAGGAAGGGAAAAATGTGCTTTTTCAGCTCATCTGCAAAGGCCTTTTGGAGCCAACAAATCTATCTCCACCTTGAAAACTATGCTTTGCAGGATGTTTTCCTTTCAAAAACTAACTGAATTTTGACAGGGAAATGATATGCTTGATGCTCCTTCTTCTATCATAGATGGTTTTCTTTCTAGAGATACATGTGTTTCTTAAACTTAGCTGAATAGGCCTTCCTGGAGCAAACAGAGACTATCTCCACCTTGAAAACTGATATACAGGAAGTATTCATTAAAAAAACTAACAGTTCTCACAGGGAAACAATGTGCCACATGCTGCATGTTCTATAACAGATGATTTTCTTTGGAGAGATACATGTGTTTCTTCAACTCAGCTGAATAGCCCTACTTCGAGCAAACAAAGCCTAACACCTCCTTGAAACACCTAAGTTTCAAAACTATTCCCTACAAAAAAACTCAGTTCTCAAAGGACATCAATGCACTAGATGCTCCTGATTCAAAATTAGATGGTTTTCTTTATAGAGATACATGTGTTTCTTCAACTCAGCGGAGTAGGCCTGTTTGGAGCAAAGAAAGCCTTTCTCCACCTTAGAAAGTATGATTTGCAGGAAGTATTTCTTTGAAAAAATAACTCAGTTCTAACAGGGAAACAATGATTTTGATGCTCATGCTCCTAACACACATGGTTTTCATTTGAGCAATATATGTATTTCTTCAACTTAGCTGAATGGGCCTAATTGGGGCAAACAGACCCTATCTCCACCTTGAAACATGTAAATTGCAGGGAGTATTCCATCAAAAATGAACTCAATTCTCACAGGGAAACAATGTTCTAGATGCTCCTGCTTCTAACACAGATGATTGTCATTGGAGAGATACATGTGTTTCTTCAACTCAGCTGAATAGGCCTATTCGGAACAAAGAGAGATTATCACCACCTTGAAAAATCCACATTGCAGGAAGTATTCCACTCAAAAATGAACTCAATTCTTTCAGGGAAACAATGTGCTAGATGCTGCTGCTTCTAACACAGATGGTTTACTTTAGAGATATATATGTGTTTCTTCAACTTAGCTGAATATGCCTATTTTGAAAAAAATTCGCTTTTCCCCCCTGTGAAAACTATGATTTGCAGGACGTATTACTTGGGAAAACGAAAACAAGCCTCACAGGAATACAATGTGCTAGGTGCTGCAGCTTCTAACATAGAAGGTTTTCTTTGAAGAGATACATGTGTTTCTTAAACTCAGCTGAATAACCATATTCGGAGCTAACAGAGCCCACTGAAACTGAAACCCCTAAGTTTCAGGAAGTATTCCTTTCAAAAATTAAGTATATCCTCACAGGGAAACAAAGTGTGAAATGCTTCTGCTTCTGAAACAGATGGTTTTGTTTTAAGAGATACATGTCTTTCTTCAACTCATCTGAATAGGCCTATTTGGAACAACATGAGTCGTAATCCACCTTGAAAACTGTGAAATGCAGCAAGTTTTCCTTTCAGAAACAAACTCAGTTCTCCTAGGAAAACAATGTGCCAGATGCTCCTGCTTCTAACACAGATGGTTTCCTTACGAGAGATACATGATTTTCTTCCACTTAGCTGAAGAGGCCTATTTGGAACTAAATGAACTTCTCCCCACGTTGACTACTATGATTGGCAAGATGAATTCTTTCAAAAACTAACTCAATTCTCAGGCAAACAATGTGCTTAATGTTCCTACTTCTAGCACAGATGGTTTCCTTTTGAGAACTACATGTGTTTCTTCCACTTAGCTGAATAGGCCTATTTCAACCAAAATGAGCCTTTTCCGACCTAGAAAACTACGATTTGCAGGAGGTATTCCTTTCCAAAACTAGCTCAATTTTCACACAGAAAAAAATGTGCTAGATGCTCCTGTTTCTAAAGCAGATGGTTTTCTCTATACAGAGACATGTGTTTCTTCCACTTAGCTGACTCGGCCTATTCGGAGCAAACATAGCGCATCTCCACCTTTAACACCCAAGATCCAGGAAGTATTCACTTCAAAACCTAAATCGATCTCACACAGAAACAAACCTAGATATGGCAGCTTCGGACAGGATGACTTTCTTTGGAGAAATGTTGTGTTTCTTCAACTCTGCTGAATATATCTCTTTTGAGCAACATGAGCTGCAATCCACCAGTAAACTATGATTTGCAAGAAGTTTTCCTTTGAAAAACTAACTCAGTTCTCACTGGAAAAGGGTGTGGTAGATGATCTTGCAGATCAACCATCGTCAGACAGAAGGTTGTCTTTTGAGTGGTACATGTGTTTCTTCAACTTAGGTGATTAGGCCTATTTGGAGCAAACAGAGCCCATCTCCACCTTGAAAACTATGATATGCAGGAAGTATTCATTTCAAAAACGAATGCAATTCTCACTGAAAACAATGTGCTAAGTACTGCCCCTCCATCACAGATGGGTTTTTTTGGTGAGATACATGTGTTTCTTCAACACAGCTGAAATGCCGTACTTGGAGAAAACAGAATCTAAATCCACCTTGAAATAACGAACTTTTAGGAAGTATTCCTTTCAAAAACTAAAATAGTTCTCAAGGAAACAATGCACTAGATGCTTCTGCTACTAACTTAGATGGTTTTCTTTATAGACATCCATGTGTTTCTTAAACTCAACTGAATAGGACTATTTGGAGCAAACAGAAGCTTTCTCCACCTTGAAAACTAAACTTTGCAGGAAGAATTCCTTTCAAACACTAAATAAATTCTCACAGGGAAAAAATCTGCTAGATGTTGCAGCTTCTACCATAGAGGGTTTTCTTTGGAGAGATACATGTGTTTCTTCAACTCAGTGGAGTAATCATATTTGGAGCAAACACAGTCCATCTCCACCTGAAACACGTAAGATGCAGGAAGTATTCCATTCCAAAACGAATTCAATTCTCACATGGGAACAATCAGTGAGATGCTCCTGCTTCTAACGAGGATGGTTTTCTTTGAGAGAATCATGTGTTTCTTCAACTTAGCTGAAAAGATCAATTTGAAGCAAAAAGAACTTATCTCCACCCTGAAATCTATGATTGGCAGGAAGTATTCCTTTCAAAACTAACTCAACTCTCTCAGGGAAACAACATGCCAAATGCTGCTGCTTCTTACATGGAAGGTTTTCTTTATAGAGGCACATATGTTTCTTCAACTTAGTTGAATAGGCCTATTTGCAGCACACACCACTATCTCCACCTAGAAACACCTAATTAGCAGGAAGTATTCCCTTCAAGACCTAAACCTATTCTCATAGGGAAACCAGGTGCTTGACACGGCAGCCTTGAACAGAGATGATTTTCTTGGGAGGGATGCATGTGTTTCTTCAATTCTGCTGAATAGTCCTGTGTGTAGCAACATTAGCCATAATCCACCTTGAAAAGTGTGATTTTCAAGAAGTATTCCTCTCATAAACTAACTCAGTTCTCCAAGGAGAAAATGTGCTAGATGCTCATGCTTCTAACAGAGACAGTTTTCTTTGGGAGATGCATGTGTTTGTTAAACTCAGCTAAATAGCCCTATTTGGATCAAACAGAGCCTATCTCCTCCTTGAAACACCTAAGTGGCAGAAATTATGTCTTTCAAAAACTAACTCAGTTTCTAGGGAAACAATATAATAGATTCTCCTGCTTATTACATACATGGTTTTCTCTATAGAGTTACATGTGTATCTTCAACTTAGCAGAAAAAGCCTATTTGGAGCAAACATGCCCTATCTGCACCTTGAAACACCTACGTTGCAGGAAGTATTCTTTACAAAACCTAAATCGATTCTCACAGGGAAACAATGTGCTAAATGCTGCCGCTTCTAATTAGATGGTTTTCATTGAGGGATAAATGTGCTTTTTCAACTCATCAGAAAAGGCCAATTTGGAGCAAAGGGTCTATCTCCACCTGGAAAACTATGATTTGCAGGATGAATTCCTTTGAAACACTAACTGAATTTTCAAAGGGAAGTAATGTGCTAGATGCTCCTTCTTCTATCATAGACGGTTTTTGGAGGAAACTGACCTGATCTCCACCTGGAAACACCTACGTTGCCGTAAGTACACCTTTCAAAAGCTAAATCGATTCTCATAGGGAAACAGTGTGCCATGGCCTCAGATTCTAAAACAGATGGTTTTATTTGAGGGATACACGTACTTATGGAACTCATCTGAAAAGGCCTATTGGGAGCAAACACAGCCTATCGCCACCCTGGAAACTATGGTTTGCAGGAAGTATAGTTTTCAAAGAGTCAGTGAATTCTCACAGGGAAACAATCTGCTGGAGGCTGCAGCTTCTAACATGGATGGTTTTCTGTGGAGAGATACATTTGTTTCTTCAAGTCAGCTGAATAGGGCCATATGCAGGAACATGAGCACTAATCCACCTTGAAAACTGTGATTTGCAGGAAGTATTCCTGGGAAAACTAACTCAATTCTCACAGAGAAATAATATGCTAGATGCTCCTGCTTCTAACCGAGATGATTTTCTTTTGAGAGATACAAGTGTTTCTTCAACTTAGCTGAACAGTTGAAGACTATGAGTCTTCAACTCATAGTTGAAGTTGGAAGACTATGAGCCTCTCCCATCTTCAAGACTCTGATTTGTAGAATGGATTCTTTCAAGAACTACCTCAGTTCTCATAAGGAAACAAGGTGCTAGATTCTCCTGCTTCAAGCACAGATGGCTGTCTTTGGAGAGATATATGTGTTTCTTCAACTCAGCTGAATAGCCCCTTTTGAATCCATCAGAGCCTATCTCCACTATGAAAACTGTGATATGCGGGACATATTCTTTCAAAAACTAACTCAATTCCCAGGCAAAGAATGTGGTAGGTTTTCCTGATTCTAACACAGATGGTTTTCTTTCCAGAGATCTATGTGTTTCATTAAGAGAGCTGAATAGGCCAATTTGAACGAATAGCGCCTAACTTCCTGGCAAACTATGATTTGCAGGAAGAATTCCTTTAAAAAACTAAGTCAATTCTGAGATTAATGCAATGTGCTAGATGTTCCTTTTTATAACACAAATGGTTTTTTTTTGAGAGATACATGTGATTCTTCAACTCCTCTGAATAGGCCTATTTGGAGCAGTATGAACCGTAATCCACCTAGGCAGCTATGAGTCGCAAAAACTAACTCAGTTCTCACAGGGAAACAATGTGCTAGACACTCCTGCTTCTAACACAGATGGTTGTCTTTCGAGAAAAACGTGTGTTTCTTCAACTGAGCTGAATAGGCCTATTTCAAGCAAAATGACCCTTTGCCCACCTTGAAAATGATGACTTGCAGGACGTATTCCTTTCAAAAACTAGTTCAATTCTCATACTGAAACAATGTGTAAAATGCTTCTGCTTCTATCAAAGGTGGTTTTCTTTATACAGATACATGGGTTTCTTCAACTTACCTGACTAGGCCTATTTGGAGCAAACAGAGCCTATCTCCACCTTGAAACACACAAGTTGCAGGAAGTATTCCTTTCAAAACCTATATCGATTCTCACAGGGAAACAATGTGAAAGAAATGGCAGCTACGAACAGAGATGATTTTCTTTGGAGAGATTTATGTGGTTCTTTAACTCAACTGAATAAGCCTATTTGGAGCAACATGAGCAGTACTCCACCTTGAACAATATGATTTGTAGAGTTTACCTTTGAAAAACCAACTCGGATCTCACAGGAAAACAATGTGCTTGATGTACCTACTTCAAACACACATGGGTTTCTTACGAGAGATACATGTGTTTCTTCAACCTAGCTGAACAGGCCTATTAGGAACAAAATGTACTCTTCCCCACCTTGAATACTATGATTTTCAGAATGTATTCTTTCACAAACTTACTCAAATCTCAGGCAAAAAATGTGCTATATGATCCTGCTTCTAACACAGTGGGTTTCCTTTCGAGAGATACATGTGTTTCCACAAGATAGCTGAATGGGCCTATTTGGAGCAAAAGAACCAATTCTCCTGTAAATCTATGATTTGCATGAAGTATTCCTTTCAAAAACTAACTGAATTCTCACAGGGATACATGTGCTGGATCCTGCAGCTTGTAAGGAACCTATGATTTGCAGGAAGTCTTCCTCTGATAAACGACTTCAATTCTCACAGGGAAACAATGTGCTAGATGCTCCTGCTTAAAACACAGATGGCTGTCTTTGGAGAGATACATGTTTTTCTTCAACTCAGCTGAATAGGCATATTTGGAACAAAGACAGCCTATCACCACCTTGAAAAATCCACTTTGCAGAATTTGTACCTTCCAAAAAATAAGTCTAGTCCTTCAGGGAAATAATGCACTAGATGCTCCTGCTTCTAACACAGGTGGATTTCTTTGGAGTGGTACATGTATTTCTTCAACTCAGATGAATAGTCCCATATGGATCATACAGAAGCTTTCTCCACGTGGAAACACCCAAGTTGCAAAATTAGGCTTTTCAAATACTAACGCAATTTCGAGGGAAACAATGTACTAGATCCTCCTGCTTCTAAAATACATGGTTATCGTTATAGGGATACATGTGTTACTTCAACTTAGCTGAATACGCCTATTTGGATCAAAGAGACCCTATATGCACCTTGAAACACCTACATTGAAGAAAGATACCTGGTAGAACCTAAATAGATTCTCCAGGGGAAAAATGTGCTTAATGCCGCAGCTTCTAACATGGATGGTTTTCAGGAAGGGAAAAATGTGCTTTTTCAGCTCATCTGCAAAGGCCTTTTGGAGCCAACAAATCTATCTCCACCTTGAAAACTATGCTTTGCAGGATGTTTTCCTTTCAAAAACTAACTGAATTTTGACAGGGAAATGATATGCTTGATGCTCCTTCTTCTATCATAGATGGTTTTCTTTCTAGAGATACATGTGTTTCTTAAACTTAGCTGAATAGGCCTTCCTGGAGCAAACAGAGACTATCTCCACCTTGAAAACTGATATACAGGAAGTATTCATTAAAAAAACTAACAGTTCTCACAGGGAAACAATGTGCCACATGCTGCATGTTCTATAACAGATGATTTTCTTTGGAGAGATACATGTGTTTCTTCAACTCAGCTGAATAGCCCTACTTCGAGCAAACAAAGCCTAACACCTCCTTGAAACACCTAAGTTTCAAAACTATTCCCTACAAAAAAACTCAGTTCTCAAAGGACATCAATGCACTAGATGTTCCTGATTCAAAATTAGATGGTTTTCTTTATAGAGATACATGTGTTTCTTCAACTCAGCGGAGTAGGCCTGTTTGGAGCAAAGAAAGCCTTTCTCCACCTTAGAAAGTATGATTTGCAGGAAGTATTTCTTTGAAAAAATAACTCAGTTCTAACAGGGAAACAATGATTTTGATGCTCATGCTCCTAACACACATGGTTTTCATTTGAGCAATATATGTATTTCTTCAACTTAGCTGAATGGGCCTAATTGGGGCAAACAGACCCTATCTCCACCTTGAAACATGTAAATTGCAGGGAGTATTCCATCAAAAATGAACTCAATTCTCACAGGGAAACAATGTTCTAGATGCTCCTGCTTCTAACACAGATGATTGTCATTGGAGAGATACATGTGTTTCTTCAACTCAGCTGAATAGGCCTATTCGGAACAAAGAGAGATTATCACCACCTTGAAAAATCCACGTTGCAGGAAGTATTCCACTCAAAAATGAACTCAATTCTTTCAGGGAAACAATGTGCTAGATGCTGCTGCTTCTAACACAGATGGTTTACTTTAGAGATATATATGTGTTTCTTCAACTTAGCTGAATATGCCTATTTTGAAAAAAATTCGCTTTTCCCCCCTGTGAAAACTATGATTTGCAGGACGTATTACTTGGGAAAACGAAAACAACCCTCACAGGAATACAATGTGCTAGGTGCTGCAGCTTCTAACATAGAAGGTTTTCTTTGAAGAGATACATGTGTTTCTTAAACTCAGCTGAATAACCATATTCGGAGCTAACAGAGCCCACTGAAACTGAAACCCCTAAGTTGCAGGAAGTATTCCTTTCAAAAATTAAGTATATCCTCACAGGGAAACAAAGTGTGAAATGCTTCTGCTTCTGAAACAGATGGTTTTGTTTTAAGAGATACATGTCTTTCTTCAACTCATCTGAATAGGCCTATTTGGAACAACATGAGTCGTAATCCACCTTGAAAACTGTGAAATGCAGCAAGTTTTCCTTTCAGAAACAAACTCAGTTCTCCTAGGAAAACAATGTGCCAGATGCTCCTGCTTCTAACACAGATGGTTTCCTTACGAGAGATACATGATTTTCTTCCACTTAGCTGAAGAGGCCTATTTGGAACTAAATGAACTTCTCCCCACGTTGACTACTATGATTGGCAAGATGAATTCTTTCAAAAACTAACTCAATTCTCAGGCAAACAATGTGCTTAATGTTCCTACTTCTAGCACAGATGGTTTCCTTTTGAGAACTACATGTGTTTCTTCCACTTAGCTGAATAGGCCTATTTCAACCAAAATGAGCCTTTTCCGACCTAGAAAACTACGATTTGCAGGAGGTATTCCTTTCCAAAACTAGCTCAATTTTCACACAGAAAAAAATGTGCTAGATGCTCCTGTTTCTAAAGCAGATGGTTTTCTCTATACAGAGACATGTGTTTCTTCCACTTAGCTGACTCGGCCTATTCGGAGCAAACATAGCGCATCTCCACCTTTAACACCCAAGATCCAGGAAGTATTCACTTCAAAACCTAAATCGATCTCACACAGAAACAAACCTAGATATGGCAGCTTCGGACAGGATGACTTTCTTTGGAGAAATGTTGTGTTTCTTCAACTCTGCTGAATATATCTCTTTTGAGCAACATGAGCTGCAATCCACCAGTAAACTATGATTTGCAAGAAGTTTTCCTTTGAAAAACTAACTCAGTTCTCACTGGAAAAGGGTGTGGTAGATGATCTTGCAGATCAACCATCGTCAGACAGAAGGTTGTCTTTTGAGTGGTACATGTGTTTCTTCAACTTAGGTGATTAGGCCTATTTGGAGCAAACAGAGCCCATCTCCACCTTGAAAACTATGATATGCAGGAAGTATTCATTTCAAAAACGAATGCAATTCTCACTGAAAACAATGTGCTAAGTACTGCCCCTCCATCACAGATGGGTTTTTTTGGTGAGATACATGTGTTTCTTCAACACAGCTGAAATGCCGTACTTGGAGAAAACAGAATCTAAATCCACCTTGAAATAACGAACTTTTAGGAAGTATTCCTTTCAAAAACTAAAATAGTTCTCAAGGAAACAATGCACTAGATGCTTCTGCTACTAACTTAGATGGTTTTCTTTATAGACATCCATGTGTTTCTTAAACTCAACTGAATAGGACTATTTGGAGCAAACAGAAGCTTTCTCCACCTTGAAAACTAAACTTTGCAGGAAGAATTCCTTTCAAACACTAAATAAATTCTCACAGGGAAAAAATCTGCTAGATGTTGCAGCTTCTACCATAGAGGGTTTTCTTCGGAGAGATACATGTGTTTCTTCAACTCAGTGGAGTAATCATATTTGGAGCAAACACAGTCCATCTCCACCTGAAACACGTAAGATGCAGGAAGTATTCCATTCCAAAACGAATTCAATTCTCACATGGGAACAATCAGTGAGATGCTCCTGCTTCTAACGAGGATGGTTTTCTTTGAGAGAATCATGTGTTTCTTCAACTTAGCTGAAAAGATCAATTTGAAGCAAAAAGAACTTATCTCCACCCTGAAATCTATGATTGGCAGGAAGTATTCCTTTCAAAACTAACTCAACTCTCTCAGGGAAACAACATGCCAAATGCTGCTGCTTCTTACATGGAAGGTTTTCTTTATAGAGGCACATATGTTTCTTCAACTTAGTTGAATAGGCCTATTTGCAGCACACACCACTATCTCCACCTAGAAACACCTAATTAGCAGGAAGTATTCCCTTCAAGACCTAAACCTATTCTCATAGGGAAACCAGGTGCTTGACACGGCAGCCTTGAACAGAGATGATTTTCTTGGGAGGGATGCATGTGTTTCTTCAATTCTGCTGAATAGTCCTGTGTGTAGCAACATTAGCCATAATCCACCTTGAAAAGTGTGATTTTCAAGAAGTATTCCTCTCATAAACTAACTCAGTTCTCCAAGGAGAAAATGTGCTAGATGCTCATGCTTCTAACAGAGACAGTTTTCTTTGGGAGATGCATGTGTTTGTTAAACTCAGCTAAATAGCCCTATTTGGATCAAACAGAGCCTATCTCCTCCTTGAAACACCTAAGTGGCAGAAATTATGTCTTTCAAAAACTAACTCAGTTTCTAGGGAAACAATATAATAGATTCTCCTGCTTATTACATACATGGTTTTCTCTATAGAGTTACATGTGTATCTTCAACTTAGCAGAAAAAGCCTATTTGGAGCAAACATGCCCTATCTGCACCTTGAAACACCTACGTTGCAGGAAGTATTCTTTACAAAACCTAAATCGATTCTCACAGGGAAACAATGTGCTAAATGCTGCCGCTTCTAATTAGATGGTTTTCATTGAGGGATAAATGTGCTTTTTCAACTCATCAGAAAAGGCCAATTTGGAGCAAAGGGTCTATCTCCACCTGGAAAACTATGATTTGCAGGATGAATTCCTTTGAAACACTAACTGAATTTTCAAAGGGAAGTAATGTGCTAGATGCTCCTTCTTCTATCATAGACGGTTTTTGGAGGAAACTGACCTGATCTCCACCTGGAAACACCTACGTTGCCGTAAGTACACCTTTCAAAAGCTAAATCGATTCTCATAGGGAAACAGTGTGCCATGGCCTCAGATTCTAAAACAGATGGTTTTATTTGAGGGATACACGTACTTATGGAACTCATCTGAAAAGGCCTATTGGGAGCAAACACAGCCTATCGACACCCTGGAAACTATGGTTTGCAGGAAGTATAGTTTTCAAAGAGTCAGTGAATTCTCACAGGGAAACAATCTGCTGGAGGCTGCAGCTTCTAACATGGATGGTTTTCTGTGGAGAGATACATTTGTTTCTTCAAGTCAGCTGAATAGGGCCATATGCAGGAACATGAGCACTAATCCACCTTGAAAACTGTGATTTGCAGGAAGTATTCCTGGGAAAACTAACTCAATTCTCACAGAGAAATAATATGCTAGATGCTCCTGCTTCTAACCGAGATGATTTTCTTTTGAGAGATACAAGTGTTTCTTCAACTTAGCTGAACAGTTGAAGACTATGAGTCTTCAACTCATAGTTGAAGTTGGAAGACTATGAGCCTCTCCCATCTTCAAGACTCTGATTTGTAGAATGGATTCTTTCAAGAACTACCTCAGTTCTCATAAGGAAACAAGGTGCTAGATTCTCCTGCTTCAAGCACAGATGGCTGTCTTTGGAGAGATATATGTGTTTCTTCAACTCAGCTGAATAGCCCCTTTTGAATCCATCAGAGCCTATCTCCACTATGAAAACTGTGATATGCGGGACATATTCTTTCAAAAACTAACTCAATTCCCAGGCAAAGAATGTGGTAGGTTTTCCTGATTCTAACACAGATGGTTTTCTTTCCAGAGATCTATGTGTTTCATTAAGAGAGCTGAATAGGCCAATTTGAACGAATAGCGCCTAACTTCCTGGCAAACTATGATTTGCAGGAAGAATTCCTTTAAAAAACTAAGTCAATTCTGAGATTAATGCAATGTGCTAGATGTTCCTTTTTATAACACAAATGGTTTTTTTTTGAGAGATACATGTGATTCTTCAACTCCTCTGAATAGGCCTATTTGGAGCAGTATGAACCGTAATCCACCTAGGCAGCTATGAGTCGCAAAAACTAACTCAGTTCTCACAGGGAAACAATGTGCTAGACACTCCTGCTTCTAACACAGATGGTTGTCTTTCGAGAAAAACGTGTGTTTCTTCAACTGAGCTGAATAGGCCTATTTCAAGCAAAATGACCCTTTGCCCACCTTGAAAATGATGACTTGCAGGACGTATTCCTTTCAAAAACTAGTTCAATTCTCATACTGAAACAATGTGTAAAATGCTTCTGCTTCTATCAAAGGTGGTTTTCTTTATACAGATACATGGGTTTCTTCAACTTACCTGACTAGGCCTATTTGGAGCAAACAGAGCCTATCTCCACCTTGAAACACACAAGTTGCAGGAAGTATTCCTTTCAAAACCTATATCGATTCTCACAGGGAAACAATGTGAAAGAAATGGCAGCTACGAACAGAGATGATTTTCTTTGGAGAGATTTATGTGGTTCTTTAACTCAACTGAATAAGCCTATTTGGAGCAACATGAGCAGTACTCCACCTTGAACAATATGATTTGTAGAGTTTACCTTTGAAAAACCAACTCGGATCTCACAGGAAAACAATGTGCTTGATGTACCTACTTCAAACACACATGGGTTTCTTACGAGAGATACATGTGTTTCTTCAACCTAGCTGAACAGGCCTATTAGGAACAAAATGTACTCTTCCCCACCTTGAATACTATGATTTTCAGAATGTATTCTTTCACAAACTTACTCAAATCTCAGGCAAAAAATGTGCTATATGATCCTGCTTCTAACACAGTGGGTTTCCTTTCGAGAGATACATGTGTTTCCACAAGATAGCTGAATGGGCCTATTTGGAGCAAAAGAACCAATTCTCCTGTAAATCTATGATTTGCATGAAGTATTCCTTTCAAAAACTAACTAAATTCTCACAGGGATACATGTGCTGGATCCTGCAGCTTGTAAGGAACCTATGATTTGCAGGAAGTCTTCCTCTGATAAACGACTTCAATTCTCACAGGGAAACAATGTGCTAGATGCTCCTGCTTAAAACACAGATGGCTGTCTTTGGAGAGATACATGTTTTTCTTCAACTCAGCTGAATAGGCATATTTGGAACAAAGACAGCCTATCACCACCTTGAAAAATCCACTTTGCAGAATTTGTACCTTCCAAAAAATAAGTCTAGTCCTTCAGGGAAATAATGCACTAGATGCTCCTGCTTCTAACACAGGTGGATTTCTTTGGAGTGGTACATGTATTTCTTCAACTCAGATGAATAGTCCCATATGGATCATACAGAAGCTTTCTCCACGTGGAAACACCCAAGTTGCAAAATTAGGCTTTTCAAATACTAACGCAATTTCGAGGGAAACAATGTACTAGATCCTCCTGCTTCTAAAATACATGGTTATCGTTATAGGGATACATGTGTTACTTCAACTTAGCTGAATACGCCTATTTGGATCAAAGAGACCCTATATGCACCTTGAAACACCTACATTGAAGAAAGATACCTGGTAGAACCTAAATAGATTCTCCAGGGGAAAAATGTGCTTAATGCCGCAGCTTCTAACATGGATGGTTTTCAGGAAGGGAAAAATGTGCTTTTTCAGCTCATCTGCAAAGGCCTTTTGGAGCCAACAAATCTATCTCCACCTTGAAAACTATGCTTTGCAGGATGTTTTCCTTTCAAAAACTAACTGAATTTTGACAGGGAAATGATATGCTTGATGCTCCTTCTTCTATCATAGATGGTTTTCTTTCTAGAGATACATGTGTTTCTTAAACTTAGCTGAATAGGCCTTCCTGGAGCAAACAGAGACTATCTCCACCTTGAAAACTGATATACAGGAAGTATTCATTAAAAAAACTAACAGTTCTCACAGGGAAACAATGTGCCACATGCTGCATGTTCTATAACAGATGATTTTCTTTGGAGAGATACATGTGTTTCTTCAACTCAGCTGAATAGCCCTACTTCGAGCAAACAAAGCCTAACACCTCCTTGAAACACCTAAGTTTCAAAACTATTCCCTACAAAAAAACTCAGTTCTCAAAGGACATCAATGCACTAGATGCTCCTGATTCAAAATTAGATGGTTTTCTTTATAGAGATACATGTGTTTCTTCAACTCAGCGGAGTAGGCCTGTTTGGAGCAAAGAAAGCCTTTCTCCACCTTAGAAAGTATGATTTGCAGGAAGTATTTCTTTGAAAAAATAACTCAGTTCTAACAGGGAAACAATGATTTTGATGCTCATGCTCCTAACACACATGGTTTTCATTTGAGCAATATATGTATTTCTTCAACTTAGCTGAATGGGCCTAATTGGGGCAAACAGACCCTATCTCCACCTTGAAACATGTAAATTGCAGGGAGTATTCCATCAAAAATGAACTCAATTCTCACAGGGAAACAATGTTCTAGATGCTCCTGCTTCTAACACAGATGATTGTCATTGGAGAGATACATGTGTTTCTTCAACTCAGCTGAATAGGCCTATTCGGAACAAAGAGAGATTATCACCACCTTGAAAAATCCACGTTGCAGGAAGTATTCCACTCAAAAATGAACTCAATTCTTTCAGGGAAACAATGTGCTAGATGCTGCTGCTTCTAACACAGATGGTTTACTTTAGAGATATATATGTGTTTCTTCAACTTAGCTGAATATGTCTATTTTGAAAAAAATTCGCTTTTCCCCCTGTGAAAACTATGATTTGCAGGACGTATTACTTGGGAAAACGAAAACAAGCCTCACAGGAATACAATGTGCTAGGTGCTGCAGCTTCTAACATAGAAGGTTTTCTTTGAAGAGATACATGTGTTTCTTAAACTCAGCTGAATAACCATATTCGGAGCTAACAGAGCCCACTGAAACTGAAACCCCTAAGTTGCAGGAAGTATTCCTTTCAAAAATTAAGTATATCCTCACAGGGAAACAAAGTGTGAAATGCTTCTGCTTCTGAAACAGATGGTTTTGTTTTAAGAGATACATGTCTTTCTTCAACTCATCTGAATAGGCCTATTTGGAACAACATGAGTCGTAATCCACCTTGAAAACTGTGAAATGCAGCAAGTTTTCCTTTCAGAAACAAACTCAGTTCTCCTAGGAAAACAATGTGCCAGATGCTCCTGCTTCTAACACAGATGGTTTCCTTACGAGAGATACATGATTTTCTTCCACTTAGCTGAAGAGGCCTATTTGGAACTAAATGAACTTCTCCCCACGTTGACTACTATGATTGGCAAGATGAATTCTTTCAAAAACTAACTCAATTCTCAGGCAAACAATGTGCTTAATGTTCCTACTTCTAGCACAGATGGTTTCCTTTTGAGAACTACATGTGTTTCTTCCACTTAGCTGAATAGGCCTATTTCAACCAAAATGAGCCTTTTCCGACCTAGAAAACTACGATTTGCAGGAGGTATTCCTTTCCAAAACTAGCTCAATTTTCACACAGAAAAAAATGTGCTAGATGCTCCTGTTTCTAAAGCAGATGGTTTTCTCTATACAGAGACATGTGTTTCTTCCACTTAGCTGACTCGGCCTATTCGGAGCAAACATAGCGCATCTCCACCTTTAACACCCAAGATCCAGGAAGTATTCACTTCAAAACCTAAATCGATCTCACACAGAAACAAACCTAGATATGGCAGCTTCGGACAGGATGACTTTCTTTGGAGAAATGTTGTGTTTCTTCAACTCTGCTGAATATATCTCTTTTGAGCAACATGAGCTGCAATCCACCAGTAAACTATGATTTGCAAGAAGTTTTCCTTTGAAAAACTAACTCAGTTCTCACTGGAAAAGGGTGTGGTAGATGATCTTGCAGATCAACCATCGTCAGACAGAAGGTTGTCTTTTGAGTGGTACATGTGTTTCTTCAACTTAGGTGATTAGGCCTATTTGGAGCAAACAGAGCCCATCTCCACCTTGAAAACTATGATATGCAGGAAGTATTCATTTCAAAAACGAATGCAATTCTCACTGAAAACAATGTGCTAAGTACTGCCCCTCCATCACAGATGGGTTTTTTTGGTGAGATACATGTGTTTCTTCAACACAGCTGAAATGCCGTACTTGGAGAAAACAGAATCTAAATCCACCTTGAAATAACGAACTTTTAGGAAGTATTCCTTTCAAAAACTAAAATAGTTCTCAAGGAAACAATGCACTAGATGCTTCTGCTACTAACTTAGATGGTTTTCTTTATAGACATCCATGTGTTTCTTAAACTCAACTGAATAGGACTATTTGGAGCAAACAGAAGCTTTCTCCACCTTGAAAACTAAACTTTGCAGGAAGAATTCCTTTCAAACACTAAATAAATTCTCACAGGGAAAAAATCTGCTAGATGTTGCAGCTTCTACCATAGAGGGTTTTCTTTGGAGAGATACATGTGTTTCTTCAACTCAGTGGAGTAATCATATTTGGAGCAAACACAGTCCATCTCCACCTGAAACACGTAAGATGCAGGAAGTATTCCATTCCAAAACGAATTCAATTCTCACATGGGAACAATCAGTGAGATGCTCCTGCTTCTAACGAGGATGGTTTTCTTTGAGAGAATCATGTGTTTCTTCAACTTAGCTGAAAAGATCAATTTGAAGCAAAAAGAACTTATCTCCACCCTGAAATCTATGATTGGCAGGAAGTATTCCTTTCAAAACTAACTCAACTCTCTCAGGGAAACAACATGCCAAATGCTGCTGCTTCTTACATGGAAGGTTTTCTTTATAGAGGCACATATGTTTCTTCAACTTAGTTGAATAGGCCTATTTGCAGCACACACCACTATCTCCACCTAGAAACACCTAATTAGCAGGAAGTATTCCCTTCAAGACCTAAACCTATTCTCATAGGGAAACCAGGTGCTTGACACGGCAGCCTTGAACAGAGATGATTTTCTTGGGAGGGATGCATGTGTATCTTCAATTCTGCTGAATAGTCCTGTGTGTAGCAACATTAGCCATAATCCACCTTGAAAAGTGTGATTTTCAAGAAGTATTCCTCTCATAAACTAACTCAGTTCTCCAAGGAGAAAATGTGCTAGATGCTCATGCTTCTAACAGAGACAGTTTTCTTTGGGAGATGCATGTGTTTGTTAAACTCAGCTAAATAGCCCTATTTGGATCAAACAGAGCCTATCTCCTCCTTGAAACACCTAAGTGGCAGAAATTATGTCTTTCAAAAACTAACTCAGTTTCTAGGGAAACAAT
The DNA here is from genome assembly GCF_047511655.1 of Castor canadensis. Classification (NCBI taxonomy): domain Eukaryota; kingdom Metazoa; phylum Chordata; class Mammalia; order Rodentia; family Castoridae; genus Castor; species Castor canadensis. Next base: position 17,611,469 of record NC_133403.1, read on the forward strand.
ATAATAGATTCTCCTGCTTATTACATACATGGTTTTCTCTATAGAGTTACATGTGTATCTTCAACTTAGCAGAAAAAGCCTATTTGGAGCAAACATGCCCTATCTGCACCTTGAAACACCTACGTTGCAGGAAGTATTCTTTACAAAACCTAAATCGATTCTCACAGGGAAACAATGTGCTAAATGCTGCCGCTTCTAATTAGATGGTTTTCATTGAGGGATAAATGTGCTTTTTCAACTCATCAGAAAAGGCCAATTTGGAGCAAAGGGTCTATCTCCACCTGGAAAACTATGATTTGCAGGATGAATTCCTTTGAAACACTAACTGAATTTTCAAAGGGAAGTAATGTGCTAGATGCTCCTTCTTCTATCATAGACGGTTTTTGGAGGAAACTGACCTGATCTCCACCTGGAAACACCTACGTTGCAGTAAGTACACCTTTCAAAAGCTAAATCGATTCTCATAGGGAAACAGTGTGCCATGGCCTCAGATTCTAAAACAGATGGTTTTATTTGAGGGATACACGTACTTATGGAACTCATCTGAAAAGGCCTATTGGGAGCAAACACAGCCTATCGCCACCCTGGAAACTATGGTTTGCAGGAAGTATAGTTTTCAAAGAGTCAGTGAATTCTCACAGGGAAACAATCTGCTGGAGGCTGCAGCTTCTAACATGGATGGTTTTCTGTGGAGAGATACATTTGTTTCTTCAAGTCAGCTGAATAGGGCCATATGCAGGAACATGAGCACTAATCCACCTTGAAAACTGTGATTTGCAGGAAGTATTCCTGGGAAAACTAACTCAATTCTCACAGAGAAATAACATGCTAGATGCTCCTGCTTCTAACCGAGATGATTTTCTTTTGAGAGATACAAGTGTTTCTTCAACTTAGCTGAACAGTTGAAGACTATGAGTCTTCAACTCATAGTTGAAGTTGGAAGACTATGAGGCTCTCCCATCTTCAAGACTCTGATTTGTAGAATGGATTCTTTCAAGAACTACCTCAGTTCTCATAAGGAAACAAGGTGCTAGATTCTCCTGCTTCAAGCACAGATGGTTGTCTTTGGAGAGATATATGTGTTTCTTCAACTCAGCTGAATAGCCCCATTTGAATCCATCAGAGCCTATCTCCACTATGAAAACTGTGATATGCGGGACATATTCTTTCAAAAACTAACTCAATTCCCAGGCAAAGAATGTGGTAGGTTTTCCTGATTCTAACACAGATGGTTTTCTTTCCAGAGATCTATGTGTTTCATTAAGAGAGCTGAATAGGCCAATTTGAACGAATAGCGCCTAACTTCCTGGCAAACTATGATTTGCAGGAAGAATTCCTTTAAAAAACTAAGTCAATTCTGAGAGGAATGCAATGTGCTAGATGTTCCTTTTTATAACACAAATGGGTTTTTTTTGAGAGATACATGTGATTCTTCAACTCCTCTGAATAGGCCTATTTGGAGCAATATGAACCGTAATCCACCTAGGCAGCTATGAGTCGCAAAAACTAACTCAATTCTCACAGGGAAACAATGTGCTAGACACTCCTGCTTCTAACACAGATGGTTGTCTTTTGAGAAAAACGTGTGTTTCTTCAACTGAGCTGAATAGGCCTATTTCAAGCAAAATGACCCTTTGCCCACCTTGAAAATGATGACTTGCAGGAAGTATTCCTTTCAAAAACTAGTTCAATTCTCATACTGAAACAGTGTGTAAAATGCTTCTGCTTCTATCAAAGGTGGTTTTCTTTATACAGATACATGGGTTTCTTCAACTTACCTGATTAGGCCTATTTGGAGCAAACAGAGCCTATCTCCACCTTGAAACACACAAGTTGCAGGAAGTATTCCTTTCAAAACCTATATCGATTTTCACAGGGAAACAATGTGAAAGAAATGGCAGCTACGAACAGAGATGATTTTCTTTGGAGAGATTTATGTGGTTCTTTAACTCAACTGAATAAGCCTATTTGGAGCAACATGAGCAGTACTCCACCTTGAACAATATGATTTGTAGAGTTTACCTTTGAAAAACCAACTCGGATCTCACAGGAAAACAATGTGCTTGATGTACCTACTTCAAACACACTTGGGTTTCTTACGAGAGATACATGTGTTTCTTCAACCTAGCTGAACAGGCCTATTAGGAACAAAATGTACTCTTCCCCACCTTGAATACTATGATTTTCAGAATGTATTCTTTCACAAACTTACTCAAATCTCAGGCAAAAAATGTGCTATATGATCCTGCTTCTAACACAGTGGGTTTCCTTTCGAGAGATACATGTGTTTCCACAAGATAGCTGAATGGGCCTATTTGGAGCAAAAGAACCAATTCTCCTGTAAATCTATGATTTGTATGAAGTATTCCTTTCAAAAACTAACTAAATTCTCACAGGGATACATGTGCTGGATCCTGCAGCTTGAAAGGAACCTATGTTTTGCAGGAAGTCTTCCTCTGATAAACGACTTCAATTCTCACAGGGAAACAATGTGCTAGTTGCTCCTGCTTAAAACACAGATGGCTGTCTTTGGAGAGATACATGTTTTTCTTCAACTCAGCTGAATAGGCATATTTGGAACAAAGACAGCCTATCACCACCTTGAAAAATCCACTTTGCAGAATTTGTACCTTCCAAAAATAAGTCTAGTCCTTCAGGGAAATAATGCGCTAGATGCTCCTGCTTCTAACACAGGTGGATTTCTTTGGAGTGGTACATGTATTTCTTCAACTCAGATGAATATTCCCATATGGATCATACAGAAGCTTTCTCCACGTGGAAACACCCAAGTTGCAAAATCAGGCTTTTCAAATACTAACGCAATTTCGCGGGAAACAATGTACTAGATCCTCCTGCTTCTAAAATACATGGTTATCGTTATAGGGATACATGTGTTACTTCAACTTAGCTGAATACGCCTATTTGGATCAAAGAGACCCTATATGCACCTTGAAACACCTACATTGAAGAAAGATACCTGGTAGAACCTAAATAGATTCTCCAGGGGAAAAATGTGCTTAATGCCGCAGCTTCTAACATGGATGGTTTTCATGAAGGTAAAAATGTGCTTTTTCAGCTCATCTGCAAAGGCCTTTTGGAGCCAACAAATCTTTCTCCAACTTGAAAACTATGCTTTGCAGGATGTTTTCCTTTCAAAAACTAACTGAATTTTGACAGGGAAATGATATGCTTGATGCTCCTTCTTCTATCATAGATGGTTTTCTTTCTAGAGATACATGTGTTTCTTAAACTTAGCAGAATAGGCCTTCCTGGAGCAAACAGAGACTATCTCCACCTTGAAAACTGATATACAGGAAGTATTCATTAAAAAAACTAACTCAGTTCTCACAGGGAAACAATGTGCCACATGCTGCATCTTCTATAACAGATGATTTTCTTTGGAGAGTTACATGTGTTTCTTCAACTCACCTGAATAGCCCTACTTCGAGCAAACAAAGCCTAACACCTCCTTGAAACACCTAAGTTTCAAAACTATTCCCTACAAAAAAACTCAGTTCTCAAAGGTCATCAATGCACTAGATGCTCCTGATTCAAAATTAGATGGTTTTCTTTATAGAGATACATGTGTTTCTTGAACTCAGCGGAGTAGGCCTGTTTGGAGCAAAGAAAGTCTTTCTCCACCTTAGAAAGTATGATTTGCAGGAAGTATTTCTTTGAAAAAATAACTCAGTTCTAACAGGGAAACAATGATTTTGATGCTCATGCTCCTAACACACATGGTTTTCATTTGAGCAATATATGTATTTCTTCAACTTAGCTGAATGGGCCTAATTGGGGCAAACAGACCCTATCTCCACCTTGAAACATGTAAATTGCAGGGAGTATTCCATCAAAAATGAACTCAATTCTCACAGGGAAACAATGTTCTAGATGCTCCTGCTTCTAACACAGATGATTGTCATTGGAGAGATACATGTGTTTCTTCAACTCAGCTGAATAGGCCTATTCGGAACAAAGAGAGATTATCACCACCTTGAAAAATCCACGTTGCAGGAAGTATTCCACTCAAAAATGAACTCAATTCTTTCAGGGAAACAATGTGCTAGATGCTGCTGCTTCTAACACAGATGGTTTATTTTAGAGATATATATGTGTTTCTTCAACTTAGCTGAATATGCCTATTTTGAAAAAAATTCGCTTTTCCCCCCTGTGAAAACTATGATTTGCAGGACGTATTACTTGGGAAAACGAAAACAAGCCTCACAGGAATACAATGTGCTAGGTGCTGCAGCTTCTAACATAGAAGGTTTTCTTTGAAGAGATACATGTGTTTCTTAAACTCAGCTGAATAACCATATTCGGAGCTAACAGAGCCCACTGAAACTGAAACACCTAAGTTGCAGGAAGTATTCGTTTCAAAAATTAAGTATATCCTCACAGGGAAACAAAGTGTGAAATGCTTCTGCTTCTGAAACAGATGGTTTTGTTTTAAGAGATACATGTCTTTCTTCAACTCATCTGAATAGGCCTATTTGGAACAACATGAGTCGTAATCCACCTTGAAAACTGTGAAATGCAGCAAGTTTTCCTTTCAGAAACAAACTCAGTTCTCCTAAGAAAACAATGTGCCAGATGCTCCTGCTTCTAACACAGATGGTTTTCTTACGAGAGATACATGATTTTCTTCCACTTAGCTGAAGAGGCCTATTTGAACTAAATGAACTTCTCCCCACGTTGAATACTATGATTGGCAAGATGAATTCTTTCAAAAACTAACTCAATTCTCAGGCAAACAATGTGCTTAATGTTCCTACTTCTAGCACAGATGGTTTTCTTTTGAGAACTACATGTGTTTCTTCCACTTAGCTGAACAGGCCTATTTCAACCAAAACGAGCCTTTTCCGACCTAGAAAACTACGATTTGCAGGAGGTATTCGTTTCCAAAACTAGCTCAATTTTCACACAGAAAAAAATGTGCTAGATGCTCCTGTTTCTAAAGCAGATGGTTTTCTCTATACAGAGACATGTGTTTCTTCCACTTAGCTGACTCGGAATATTTGGAGCAAACATAGCGCATCTCCACCTTTAACACCCAAGATCCAGGAAGTATTCACTTCAAAACCTAAATCGATCTCACACAGAAACAAACCTAGATATGGCAGCTTCGGACAGGATGACTTTCTTTGGAGAAATGTTGTGTTTCTTCAACTCTGCTGAATATATCTCTTTTGAGCAACATGAGCTGCAATCCACCAGTAAACTATGATTTGCAAGAAGTTTTCCTTTGAAAAACTAACTCAGTTCTCACTGGAAAAGAGTGTGGTAGATGATCTTGCAGATCAACCATCGTCAGACAGAAGGTTGTCTTTTGAGTGGTACATGTGTTTCTTCAACTTAGGTGATTAGGCCTATTTGGAGCAAACAGAGCCCATCTCCACCTTGAAAACTATGATATGCAGGAAGTATTCATTTCAAAAACGAATGCAATTCTCACTGAAAACAATGTGCTAAGTACTGCCCCTCCATCACAGATGGGTTTTTTTGGTGAGATACATGTGTTTCTTCAACACAGCTGAAATGCCGTACTTGGAGAAAACAGAATCTAAATCCACCTTGAAATAACGAACTTTTAGGAAGTATTCCTTTCAAAAACTAAAATAGTTCTCAAGGAAACAATGCACTAGATGCTTCTGCTACTAACTTAGATGGTTTTCTTTATAGACATCCATGTGTTTCTTAAACTCAACTGAATAGGGCTATTTGGAGCAAACAGAAGCTTTCTCCACCTTGAAAACTAAACTTTGCAGGAAGAATTCCTTTCAAACACTAAATAAATTCTCACAGGGAAAAAATCTGCTAGATGTTGCAGCTTCTACCATAGAGGGTTTTCTTTGGAGAGATACATGTGTTTCTTCAACTCAGTGGAGTAATCATATTTGGAGCAAACACAGTCCATCTCCACCTGAAACACGTAAGATGCAGGAAGTATTCCATTCCAAAACGAATTCAATTCTCACATGGGAACAATCAGTGAGATGCTCCTGCTTCTAACGAGGATGGTTTTCTTTGAGAGAATCATGTGTTTCTTCAACTTAGCTGAAAAGATCAATTTGAAGCAAAAAGAACTTATCTCCACCCTGAAATCTATGATTGGCAGGAAGTATTCCTTTCAAAACTAACTCAACTCTCTCAGGGAAACAACATGCCAAATGCTGCTGCTTCTTACATGGAAGGTTTTCTTTATAGAGGCACATATGTTTCTTCAACTTAGTTGAATAGGCCTATTTGCAGCACACACCACTATCTCCACCTAGAAACACCTAATTAGCAGGAAGTATTCCCTTCAAGACCTAAACCTATTCTCATAGGGAAACCAGGTGCTTGACACGGCAGCCTTGAACAGAGATGATTTTCTTGGGAGGGATGCATGTGTTTCTTCAATTCTGCTGAATAGTCCTGTGTGTAGCAACATTAGCCATAATCCACCTTGAAAAGTGTGATTTTCAAGAAGTATTCCTCTCATAAACTAACTCAGTTCTCCAAGGAGAAAATGTGCTAGATGCTCATGCTTCTAACAGAGATAGTTTTCTTTGGGAGATGCATGTGTTTGTTAAACTCAGCTAAATAGCCCTATTTGGATCAAACAGAGCCTATCTCCTCCTTGAAACACCTAAGTGGCAGGAATTATGTCTTTCAAAAACTAACTCAGTTTCTAGGGAAACAATATAATAGATTCTCCTGCTTATTACATACATGGTTTTCTCTATAGAGTTACATGTGTATCTTCAACTTAGCAGAAAAAGCCTATTTGGAGCAAACATACCCTATCTGCACCTTGAAACACCTACGTTGCAGGAAGTATTCTTTACAAAACCTAAATCGATTCTCACAGGGAAACAATGTGCTAAATGCTGCCGCTTCTAATTAGATGGTTTTCATTGAGGGATAAATGTGCTTTTTCAACTCATCAGAAAAGGCCAATTTGGAGCAAAGGGTCTATCTCCACCTGGAAAACTATGATTTGCAGGATGAATTCCTTTGAAACACTAACTGAATTTTCAAAGGGAAGTAATGTGCTAGATGCTCCTTCTTCTATCATAGACGGTTTTTGGAGGAAACTGACCTGATCTCCACCTGGAAACACCTACGTTGCAGTAAGTACACCTTTCAAAAGCTAAATCGATTCTCATAGGGAAACAGTGTGCCATGGCCTCAGATTCTAAAACAGATGGTTTTATTTGAGGGATACACGTACTTATGGAACTCATCTGAAAAGGCCTATTGGGAGCAAACACAGCCTATCGCCACCCTGGAAACTATGGTTTGCAGGAAGTATAGTTTTCAAAGAGTCAGTGAATTCTCACAGGGAAACAATCTGCTGGAGGCTGCAGCTTCTAACATGGATGGTTTTCTGTGGAGAGATACATTTGTTTCTTCAAGTCAGCTGAATAGGGCCATATGCAGGAACATGAGCACTAATCCACCTTGAAAACTGTGATTTGCAGGAAGTATTCCTGGGAAAACTAACTCAATTCTCACAGAGAAATAATATGCTAGATGCTCCTGCTTCTAACCGAGATGATTTTCTTTTGAGAGATACAAGTGTTTCTTCAACTTAGCTGAACAGTTGAAGACTATGAGTCTTCAACTCATAGTTGAAGTTGGAAGACTATGAGCCTCTCCCATCTTCAAGACTCTGATTTGTAGAATGGATTCTTTCAAGAACTACCTCAGTTCTCATAAGGAAACAAGGTGCTAGATTCTCCTGCTTCAAGCACAGATGGTTGTCTTTGGAGAGATATATGTGTTTCTTCAACTCAGCTGAATAGCCCCTTTTGAATCCATCAGAGCCTATCTCCACTATGAAAACTGTGATATGCGGGACATATTCTTTCAAAAACTAACTCAATTCCCAGGCAAAGAATGTGGTAGGTTTTCCTGATTCTAACACAGATGGTTTTCTTTCCAGAGATCTATGTGTTTCATTAAGAGAGCTGAATAGGCCAATTTGAACGAATAGCGCCTAACTTCCTGGCAAACTATGATTTGCAGGAAGAATTCCTTTAAAAATCTAAGTCAATTCTGAGAGGAATGCAATGTGCTAGATGTTCCTTTTTATAACACAAATGGGTTTTTTTTGAGAGATACATGTGATTCTTCAACTCCTCTGAATAGGCCTATTTGGAGCAATATGAACCGTAATCCACCTAGGCAGCTATGAGTCGCAAAAACTAACTCAATTCTCACAGGGAAACAAGGTGCTAGACACTCCTGCTTCTAACACAGATGGTTGTCTTTTGAGAAAAACGTGTGTTTCTTCAACTGAGCTGAATAGGCCTATTTCAAGCAAAATGACCCTTTGCCCACCTTGAAAATGATGACTTGCAGGAAGTATTCCTTTCAAAAACTAGTTCAATTCTCATACTGAAACAGTGTGTAAAATGCTTCTGCTTCTATCAAAGGTGGTTTTCTTTATACAGATACATGGGTTTCTTCAACTTACCTGATTAGGCCTATTTGGAGCAAACAGAGCCTATCTCCACCTTGAAACACACAAGTTGCAGGAAGTATTCCTTTCAAAACCTATATCGATTTTCACAGGGAAACAATGTGAAAGAAATGGCAGCTACGAACAGAGATGATTTTCTTTGGAGAGATTTATGTGGTTCTTTAACTCAACTGAATAAGCCTATTTGGAGCAACATGAGCAGTACTCCACCTTGAACAATATGATTTGTAGAGTTTACCTTTGAAAAACCAACTCGGATCTCACAGGAAAACAATGTGCTTGATGTACCTACTTCAAACACACTTGGGTTTCTTACGAGAGATACATGTGTTTCTTCAACCTAGCTGAACAGGCCTATTAGGAACAAAATGTACTCTTCCCCACCTTGAATACTATGATTTTCAGAATGTATTCTTTCACAAACTTACTCAAATCTCAGGCAAAAAATGTGCTATATGATCCTGCTTCTAACACAGTGGGTTTCCTTTCGAGAGATACATGTGTTTCCACAAGATAGCTGAATGGGCCTATTTGGAGCAAAAGAACCAATTCTCCTGTAAATCTATGATTTGTATGAAGTATTCCTTTCAAAAACTAACTAAATTCTCACAGGGATACATGTGCTGGATCCTGCAGCTTGAAAGGAACCTATGTTTTGCAGGAAGTCTTCCTCTGATAAACGACTTCAATTCTCACAGGGAAACAATGTGCTAGATGCTCCTGCTTAAAACACAGATGGCTGTCTTTGGAGAGATACATGGTTTTCTTCAACTCAGCCGAATAGGCATATTTGGAACAAAGACAGCCTATCACCACCTTGAAAAATCCACTTTGCAGAATTTGTACCTTCCAAAAAATAAGTCTAGTCCTTCAGGGAAATAACACGCTAGATGCTCCTGCTTCTAACACAGGTGGATTTCTTTGGAGTGGTACATGTATTTCTTCAACTCAGATGAATAGTCCCATATGGATCATACAGAAGCTTTCTCCACGTGGAAACACCCAAGTTGCAAAATTAGGCTTTTCAAATACTAACGCAATTTCGAGGGAAACAATGTACTAGATCCTCCTGCTTCTAAAATACATGGTTATCGTTATAGGGATACATGTGTTACTTCAACTTAGCTGAATACGCCTATTTGGATCAAAGAGACCCTATATGCACCTTGAAACACCTACATTGAAGAAAGATACCTGGTAGAACCTAAATAGATTCTCCAGGGGAAAAATGTGCTTAATGCCGCAGCTTCTAACATGGATGGTTTTCATGAAGGGAAAAATGTGCTTTTTCAGCTCATCTGCAAAGGCCTTTTGGAGCCAACAAATCTATCTCCACCTTGAAAACTATGCTTTGCAGGATGTTTTCCTTTCAAAAACTAACTGAATTTTGACAGGGAAATGATATGCTTGATGCTCCTTCTTCTATCATAGATGGTTTTCTTTCTAGAGATACATGTGTTTCTTAAACTTAGCTGAATAGGCCTTCCTGGAGCAAACAGAGACTATCTCCACCTTGAAAACTGATATACAGGAAGTATTCATTAAAAAAACTAACAGTTCTCACAGGGAAACAATGTGCCACATGCTGCATGTTCTATAACAGATGATTTTCTTTGGAGAGATATATGTGTTTCTTCAACTCAGCTGAATAGCCCTACTTCGAGGAAACAAAGCCTAACACCTCCTTGAAACACCTAAGTTTCAAAACTATTCCCTACAAAAAAACTCAGTTCTCAAAGGTCATCAATGCACTAGATGCTCCTGATTCAAAATTAGATGGTTTTCTTTATAGAGATACATGTGTTTCTTCAACTCAGTGGAGTAGGCCTGTTTGGAGCAAAGAAAGCCTTTCTCCACCTTAGAAAGTATGATTTGCAGGAAGTATTTCTTTGAAAAAATAACTCAGTTCTAACAGGGAAACAATGATTTTGATGCTCATGCTCCTAACACACATGGTTTTCATTTGAGCAATATATGTATTTCTTCAACTTAGCTGAATGGGCCTAATTGGGGCAAACAGACCCTATCTCCACCTTGAAACATGTAAATTGCAGGGAGTATTCCATCAAAAATGAACTCAATTCTCACAGGGAAACAATGTTCTAGATGCTCCTGCTTCTAACACAGATGATTGTCATTGGAGAGATACATGTGTTTCTTCAACTCAGCTGAATAGGCCTATTCGGAACAAAGAGAGATTATCACCACCTTGAAAAATCCACGTTGCAGGAAGTATTCCACTCAAAAATGAACTCAATTCTTTCAGGGAAACAATGTGCTAGATGCTGCTGCTTCTAACACAGATGGTTTACTTTAGAGATATATATGTGTTTCTTCAACTTAGCTGAATATGCCTATTTTGAAAAAAATTCGCTTTTCCCCCCTGTGAAAACTATGATTTGCAGGACGTATTACTTGGGAAAACGAAAACAAGCCTCACAGGAATACAATGTGCTAGGTGCTGCAGCTTCTAACATAGAAGGTTTTCTTTGAAGAGATACATGTGTTTCTTAAACTCAGCTGAATAACCATATTCGGAGCTAACAGAGCCCACTGAAACTGAAACCCCTAAGTTGCAGGAAGTATTCGTTTCAAAAATTAAGTATATCCTCACAGGGAAACAAAGTGTGAAATGCTTCTGCTTCTGAAACAGATGGTTTTGTTTTAAGAGATACATGTCTTTCTTCAACTCATCTGAATAGGCCTATTTGGAACAACATGAGTCGTAATCCACCTTGAAAACTGTGAAATGCAGCAAGTTTTCCTTTCAGAAACAAACTCAGTTCTCCTAAGAAAACAATGTGCCAGATGCTCCTGCTTCTAACACAGATGGTTTTCTTACGAGAGATACATGATTTTCTTCCACTTAGCTGAAGAGGCCTATTTGAACTAAATGAACTTCTCCCCACGTTGAATACTATGATTGGCAAGATGAATTCTTTCAAAAACTAACTCAATTCTCAGGCAAACAATGTGCTTAATGTTCCTACTTCTAGCACAGATGGTTTCCTTTTGAGAACTACATGTGTTTCTTCCACTTAGCTGAATAGGCCTATTTCAACCAAAACGAGCCTTTTCCGACCTAGAAAACTACGATTTGCAGGAGGTATTCGTTTCCAAAACTAGCTCAATTTTCACACAGAAAAAAATGTGCTAGATGCTCCTGTTTCTAAAGCAGATGGTTTTCTCTATACAGAGACATGTGTTTCTTCCACTTAGCTGACTCGGCCTATTTGGAGCAAACATAGCGCATCTCCACCTTTAACACCCAAGATCCAGGAAGTATTCACTTCAAAACCTAAATCGATCTCACACAGAAACAAACCTAGATATGGCAGCTTCGGACAGGATGACTTTCTTTGGAGAAATGTTGTGTTTCTTCAACTCTGCTGAATATATCTCTTTTGAGCAACATGAGCTGCAATCCACCAGTAAACTATGATTTGCAAGAAGTTTTCCTTTGAAAAACTAACTCAGTTCTCACTGGAAAAGAGTGTGGTAGATGATCTTGCAGATCAACCATCGTCAGACAGAAGGTTGTCTTTTGAGTGGTACATGTGTTTCTTCAACTTAGGTGATTAGGCCTATTTGGAGCAAACAGAGCCCATCTCCACCTTGAAAACTATGATATGCAGGAAGTATTCATTTCAAAAACGAATGCAATTCTCACTGAAAACAATGTGCTAAGTACTGCCCCTCCATCACAGATGGGTTTTTTTGGTGAGATACATGTGTTTCTTCAACACAGCTGAAATGCCGTACTTGGAGAAAACAGAATCTAAATCCACCTTGAAATAACGAACTTTTAGGAAGTATTCCTTTCAAAAACTAAAATAGTTCTCAAGGAAACAATGCACTAGATGCTTCTGCTACTAACTTAGATGGTTTTCTTTATAGACATCCATGTGTTTCTTAAACTCAACTGAATAGGACTATTTGGAGCAAACAGAAGCTTTCTCCACCTTGAAAACTAAACTTTGCAGGAAGAATTCCTTTCAAACACTAAATAAATTCTCACAGGGAAAAAATCTGCTAGATGTTGCAGCTTCTACCATAGAGGGTTTTCTTTGGAGAGATACATGTGTTTCTTCAACTCAGTGGAGTAATCATATTTGGAGCAAACACAGTCCATCTCCACCTGAAACACGTAAGATGCAGGAAGTATTCCATTCCAAAACGAATTCAATTCTCACATGGGAACAATCAGTGAGATGCTCCTGCTTCTAACGAGGATGGTTTTCTTTGAGAGAATCATGTGTTTCTTCAACTTAGCTGAAAAGATCAATTTGAAGCAAAAAGAACTTATCTCCACCCTGAAATCTATGATTGGCAGGAAGTATTCCTTTCAAAACTAACTCAACTCTCTCAGGGAAACAACATGCCAAATGCTGCTGCTTCTTACATGGAAGGTTTTCTTTATAGAGGCACATATGTTTCTTCAACTTAGTTGAATAGGCCTATTTGCAGCACACACCACTATCTCCACCTAGAAACACCTAATTAGCAGGAAGTATTCCCTTCAAGACCTAAACCTATTCTCATAGGGAAACCAGGTGCTTGACACGGCAGCCTTGAACAGAGATGATTTTCTTGGGAGGGATGCATGTGTTTCTTCAATTCTGCTGAATAGTCCTGTGTGTAGCAACATTAGCCATAATCCACCTTGAAAAGTGTGATTTTCAAGAAGTATTCCTCTCATAAACTAACTCAGTTCTCCAAGGAGAAAATGTGCTAGATGCTCATGCTTCTAACAGAGACAGTTTTCTTTGGGAGATGCATGTGTTTGTTAAACTCAGCTAAATAGCCCTATTTGGATCAAACAGAGCCTATCTCCTCCTTGAAACACCTAAGTGGCAGAAATTATGTCTTTCAAAAACTAACTCAGTTTCTAGGGAAACAATATAATAGATTCTCCTGCTTATTACATACATGGTTTTCTCTATAGAGTTACATGTGTATCTTCAACTTAGCAGAAAAAGCCTATTTGGAGCAAACATACCCTATCTGCACCTTGAAACACCTACGTTGCAGGAAGTATTCTTTACAAAACCTAAATCGATTCTCACAGGGAAACAATGTGCTAAATGCTGCCGCTTCTAATTAGATGGTTTTCATTGAGGGATAAATGTGCTTTTTCAACTCATCAGAAAAGGCCAATTTGGAGCAAAGGGTCTATCTCCACCTGGAAAACTATGATTTGCAGGATGAATTCCTTTGAAACACTAACTGAATTTTCAAAGGGAAGTAATGTGCTAGATGCTCCTTCTTCTATCATAGACGGTTTTTGGAGGAAACTGACCTGATCTCCACCTGGAAACACCTACGTTGCAGTAAGTACACCTTTCAAAAGCTAAATCGATTCTCATAGGGAAACAGTGTGCCATGGCCTCAGATTCTAAAACAGATGGTTTTATTTGAGGGATACACGTACTTATGGAACTCATCTGGAAAGGCCTATTGGGAGCAAACACAGCCTATCGCCACCCTGGAAACTATGGTTTGCAGGAAGTATAGTTTTCAAAGAGTCAGTGAATTCTCACAGGGAAACAATCTGCTGGAGGCTGCAGCTTCTAACATGGATGGTTTTCTGTGGAGAGATACATTTGTTTCTTCAAGTCAGCTGAATAGGGCCATATGCAGGAACATGAGCACTAATCCACCTTGAAAACTGTGATTTGCAGGAAGTATTCCTGGGAAAACTAACTCAATTCTCACAGAGAAATAACATGCTAGATGCTCCTGCTTCTAACCGAGATGATTTTCTTTTGAGAGATACAAGTGTTTCTTCAACTTAGCTGAACAGTTGAAGACTATGAGTCTTCAACTCATAGTTGAAGTTGGAAGACTATGAGCCTCTCCCATCTTCAAGACTCTGATTTGTAGAATGGATTCTTTCAAGAACTACCTCAGTTCTCATAAGGAAACAAGGTGCTAGATTCTCCTGCTTCAAGCACAGATGGTTGTCTTTGGAGAGATATATGTGTTTCTTCAACTCAGCTGAATAGCCCCATTTGAATCCATCAGAGCCTATCTCCACTATGAAAACTGTGATATGCGGGACATATTCTTTCAAAAACTAACTCAATTCCCAGGCAAAGAATGTGGTAGGTTTTCCTGATTCTAACACAGATGGTTTTCTTTCCAGAGATCTATGTGTTTCATTAAGAGAGCTGAATAGGCCAATTTGAACGAATAGCGCCTAACTTCCTGGCAAACTATGACTTGCAGGAAGAATTCCTTTAAAAAACTAAGTCAATTCTGAGATTAATGCAATGTGCTAGATGTTCCTTTTTATAACACAAATGGTTTTTTTTTGAGAGATACATGTGATTCTTCAACTCCTCTGAATAGGCCTATTTGGAGCAATATGAACCGTAATCCACCTAGGCAGCTATGAGTCGCAAAAACTAACTCAGTTCTCACAGGGAAACAATGTGCTAGACACTCCTGCTTCTAACACAGATGGTTGTCTTTCGAGAAAAACGTGTGTTTCTTCAACTGAGCTGAATAGGCCTATTTCAAGCAAAATGACCCCTTGCCCACCTTGAAAATGATGACTTGCAGGACGTATTCCTTTCAAAAACTAGTTCAATTCTCATACTGAAACAATGTGTAAAATGCTTCTGCTTCTATCAAAGGTGGTTTTCTTTATACAGATACATGGGTTTCTTCAACTTACCTGACTAGGCCTATTTGGAGCAAACAGAGCCTATCTCCACCTTGAAACACACAAGTTGCAGGAAGTATTCCTTTCAAAACCTATATCGATTCTCACAGGGAAACAATGTGAAAGAAATGACAGCTACGAACAGAGATGATTTTCTTTGGAGAGATTTATGTGGTTCTTTAACTCAACTGAATAAGCCTATTTGGAGCAACATGAGCAGTACTTCACCTTGAACAATATGATTTGTAGAGTTTACCTTTGAAAAACCAACTCGGATCTCACAGGAAAACAATGTGCTTGATGTACCTACTTCAAACACACATGGGTTTCTTACGAGAGATACATGTGTTTCTTCAACCTAGCTGAACAGGCCTATTTGGAACAAAATGTACTCTTCCCCACCTTGAATACTATGATTTTCAGAATGTATTCTTTCACAAACTTACTCAAATCTCAGGCAAAAAATGTGCTATATGATCCTGCTTCTAACACAGTGGGTTTCCTTTCGAGAGATACATGTGTTTCCACAAGATAGCTGAATGGGCCTATTTGGAGCAAAAGAACCAATTCTCCTGTAAATCTATGATTTGCATGAAGTATTCCTTTCAAAAACTAACTAAATTCTCACAGGGATACATGTGCTGGATCCTGCAGCTTGTAAGGAACCTATGATTTGCAGGAAGTCTTCCTCTGATAAACGACTTCAATTCTCACAGGGAAACAATGTGCTAGATGCTCCTGCTTAAAACACAGATGGCTGTCTTTGGAGAGATACATGTTTTTCTTCAACTCAGCTGAATAGGCATATTTGGAACAAAGACAGCCTATCACCACCTTGAAAAATCCACTTTGCAGAATTTGTACCATCCAAAAAATAAGTCTAGTCCTTCAGGGAAATAATGCGCTAGATGCTCCTGCTTCTAACACAGGTGTATTTCTTTGGACTGGTACATGTATTTCTTCAACTCAGATGAATAGTCCCATATGGATCATACAGAAGCTTTCTCCACGTGGAAACACCCAAGTTGCAAAATTAGGCTTTTCAAATACTAACGCAATTTCGAGGGAAACAATGTACTAGATCCTCCTGCTTCTAAAATACATGGTTATCGTTATAGGGATACATGTGTTACTTCAACTTAGCTGAATACGCCTATTTGGATCAAAGAGACCCTATATGCACCTTGAAACACCTACATTGAAGAAAGATACCTGGTAGAACCTAAATAGATTCTCCAGGGGAAAAATGTGCTTAATGCCGCAGCTTCTAACATGGATGGTTTTCAGGAAGGGAAAAATGTGCTTTTTCAGCTCATCTGCAAAGGCCTTTTGGAGCCAACAAATCTATCTCCACCTTGAAAACTATGCTTTGCAGGATGTTTTCCTTTCAAAAACTAACTGAATTTTGACAGGGAAATGATATGCTTGATGCTCCTTCTTCTATCATAGATGGTTTTCTTTCTAGAGATACATGTGTTTCTTAAACTTAGCTGAATAGGCCTTCCTGGAGCAAACAGAGACTATCTCCACCTTGAAAACTGATATACAGGAAGTATTCATTAAAAAAACTAACAGTTCTCACAGGGAAACAATGTGCCACATGCTGCATGTTCTATAACAGATGATTTTCTTTGGAGAGATACATGTGTTTCTTCAACTCAGCTGAATAGCCCTACTTCGAGCAATCAAAGCCTAACACCTCCTTGAAACACCTAAGTTTCAAAACTATTCCCTACAAAAAAACTCAGTTCTCAAAGGTCATCAATGCACTAGATGCTCCTGATTCAAAATTAGATGGTTTTCTTTATAGAGATACATGTGTTTCTTCAACTCAGCGGAGTAGGCCTGTTTGGAGCAAAGAAAGCCTTTCTCCACCTTAGAAAGTATGATTTGCAGGAAGTATTTCTTTGAAAAAATAACTCAGTTCTAACAGGGAAACAATGATTTTGATGCTCATGCTCCTAACACACATGGTTTTCATTTGAGCAATATATGTATTTCTTCAACTTAGCTGAATGGGCCTAATTGGGGCAAACAGACCCTATCTCCACCTTGAAACATGTAAATTGCAGGGAGTATTCCATCAAAAATGAACTCAATTCTCACAGGGAAACAATGTTCTAGATGCTCCTGCTTCTAACACAGATGATTGTCATTGGAGAGATACATGTGTTTCTTCAACTCAGCTGAATAGGCCTATTCGGAACAAAGAGAGATTATCACCACCTTGAAAAATCCACGTTGCAGGAAGTATTCCACTCAAAAATGAACTCAATTCTTTCAGGGAAACAATGTGCTAGATGCTGCTGCTTCTAACACAGATGGTTTACTTTAGAGATATATATGTGTTTCTTCAACTTAGCTGAATATGCCTATTTTGAAAAAAATTCGCTTTTCCCCCCTGTGAAAACTATGATTTGCAGGACGTATTACTTGGGAAAACGAAAACAAGCCTCACAGGAATACAATGTGCTAGGTGCTGCAGCTTCTAACATAGAAGGTTTTCTTTGAAGAGATACATGTGTTTCTTAAACTCAGCTGAATAACCATATTCGGAGCTAACAGAGCCCACTGAAACTGAAACCCCTAAGTTGCAGGAAGTATTCATTTCAAAAATTAAGTATATCCTCACAGGGAAACAAAGTGTGAAATGCTTCTGCTTCTGAAACAGATGGTTTTGTTTTAAGAGATACATGTCTTTCTTCAACTCATCTGAATAGGCCTATTTGGAACAACATGAGTCGTAATCCACCTTGAAAACTGTGAAATGCAGCAAGTTTTCCTTTCAGAAACAAACTCAGTTCTCCTAAGAAAACAATGTGCCAGATGCTCCTGCTTCTAACACAGATGGTTTTCTTACGAGAGATACATGATTTTCTTCCACTTAGCTGAAGAGGCCTATTTGAACTAAATGAACTTCTCCCCACGTTGAATACTATGATTGGCAAGATGAATTCTTTCAAAAACTAACTCAATTCTCAGGCAAACAATGTGCTTAATGTTCCTACTTCTAGCACAGATGGTTTTCTTTTGAGAACTACATGTGTTTCTTCCACTTAGCTGAATAGGCCTATTTCAACCAAAACGAGCCTTTTCCGACCTAGAAAACTACGATTTGCAGGAGGTATTCGTTTCCAAAACTAGCTCAATTTTCACACAGAAAAAAATGTGCTAGATGCTCCTGTTTCTAAAGCAGATGGTTTTCTCTATACAGAGACATGTGTTTCTTCCACTTAGCTGACTCGGCCTATTTGGAGCAAACATAGCGCATCTCCACCTTTAACACCCAAGATCCAGGAAGTATTCACTTCAAAACCTAAATCGATCTCACACAGAAACAAACCTAGATATGGCAGCTTCGGACAGGATGACTTTCTTTGGAGAAATGTTGTGTTTCTTCAACTCTGCTGAATATATCTCTTTTGAGCAACATGAGCTGCAATCCACCAGTAAACTATGATTTGCAAGAAGTTTTCCTTTGAAAAACTAACTCAGTTCTCACTGGAAAAGAGTGTGGTAGATGATCTTGCAGATCAACCATCGTCAGACAGAAGGTTGTCTTTTGAGTGGTACATGTGTTTCTTCAACTTAGGTGATTAGGCCTATTTGGAGCAAACAGAGCCCATCTCCACCTTGAAAACTATGATATGCAGGAAGTATTCATTTCAAAAACGAATGCAATTCTCACTGAAAACAATGTGCTAAGTACTGCCCCTCCATCACAGATGGGTTTTTTTGGTGAGATACATGTGTTTCTTCAACACAGCTGAAATGCCGTACTTGGAGAAAACAGAATCTAAATCCACCTTGAAATAACGAACTTTTAGGAAGTATTCCTTTCAAAAACTAAAATAGTTCTCAAGGAAACAATGCACTAGATGCTTCTGCTACTAACTTAGATGGTTTTCTTTATAGACATCCATGTGTTTCTTAAACTCAACTGAATAGGACTATTTGGAGCAAACAGAAGCTTTCTCCACCTTGAAAACTAAACTTTGCAGGAAGAATTCCTTTCAAACACTAAATAAATTCTCACAGGGAAAAAATCTGCTAGATGTTGCAGCTTCTACCATAGAGGGTTTTCTTTGGAGAGATACATGTGTTTCTTCAACTCAGTGGAGTAATCATATTTGGAGCAAACACAGTCCATCTCCACCTGAAACACGTAAGATGCAGGAAGTATTCCATTCCAAAACGAATTCAATTCTCACATGGGAACAATCAGTGAGATGCTCCTGCTTCTAACGAGGATGGTTTTCTTTGAGAGAATCATGTGTTTCTTCAACTTAGCTGAAAAGATCAATTTGAAGCAAAAAGAACTTATCTCCACCCTGAAATCTATGATTGGCAGGAAGTATTCCTTTCAAAACTAACTCAACTCTCTCAGGGAAACAACATGCCAAATGCTGCTGCTTCTTACATGGAAGGTTTTCTTTATAGAGGCACATATGTTTCTTCAACTTAGTTGAATAGGCCTATTTGCAGCACACACCACTATCTCCACCTAGAAACACCTAATTAGCAGGAAGTATTCCCTTCAAGACCTAAACCTATTCTCATAGGGAAACCAGGTGCTTGACACGGCAGCCTTGAACAGAGATGATTTTCTTGGGAGGGATGCATGTGTTTCTTCAATTCTGCTGAATAGTCCTGTGTGTAGCAACATTAGCCATAATCCACCTTGAAAAGTGTGATTTTCAAGAAGTATTCCTCTCATAAACTAACTCAGTTCTCCAAGGACAAAATGTGCTAGATACTCATGCTTCTAACAGAGACAGTTTTCTTTGGGAGATGCATGTGTTTGTTAAACTCAGCTAAATAGCCCTATTTGGATCAAACAGAGCCTATCTCCTCCTTGAAACACCTAAGTGGCAGAAATTATGTCTTTCAAAAACTAACTCAGTTTCTAGGGAAACAATATAATAGATTCTCCTGCTTATTACATACATGGTTTTCTCTATAGAGTTACATGTGTATCTTCAACTTAGCAGAAAAAGCCTATTTGGAGCAAACATACCCTATCTGCACCTTGAAACACCTACGTTGCAGGAAGTATTCTTTACAAAACCTAAATCGATTCTCACAGGGAAACAATGTGCTAAATGCTGCCGCTTCTAATTAGATGGTTTTCATTGAGGGATAAATGTGCTTTTTCAACTCATCAGAAAAGGCCAATTTGGAGCAAAGGGTCTATCTCCACCTGGAAAACTATGATTTGCAGGATGAATTCCTTTGAAACACTAACTGAATTTTCAAAGGGAAGTAATGTGCTAGATGCTCCTTCTTCTATCATAGACGGTTTTTGGAGGAAACTGACCTGATCTCCACCTGGAAACACCTACGTTGCAGTAAGTACACCTTTCAAAAGCTAAATCGATTCTCATAGGGAAACAGTGTGCCATGGCCTCAGATTCTAAAACAGATGGTTTTATTTGAGGGATACACGTACTTATGGAACTCATCTGAAAAGGCCTATTGGGAGCAAACACAGCCTATCGCCACCCTGGAAACTATGGTTTGCAGGAAGTATAGTTTTCAAAGAGTCAGTGAATTCTCACAGGGAAACAATCTGCTGGAGGCTGCAGCTTCTAACATGGATGGTTTTCTGTGGAGAGATACATTTGTTTCTTCAAGTCAGCTGAATAGGGCCATATGCAGGAACATGAGCACTAATCCACCTTGAAAACTGTGATTTGCAGGAAGTATTCCTGGGAAAACTAACTCAATTCTCACAGAGAAATAATATGCTAGATGCTCCTGCTTCTAACCGAGATGATTTTCTTTTGAGAGATACAAGTGTTTCTTCAACTTAGCTGAACAGTTGAAGACTATGAGTCTTCAACTCATAGTTGAAGTTGGAAGACTATGAGCCTCTCCCATCTTCAAGACTCTGATTTGTAGAATGGATTCTTTCAAGAACTACCTCAGTTCTCATAAGGAAACAAGGTGCTAGATTCTCCTGCTTCAAGCACAGATGGTTGTCTTTGGAGAGATATATGTGTTTCTTCAACTCAGCTGAATAGCCCCATTTGAATCCATCAGAGCCTATCTCCACTATGAAAACTGTGATATGCGGGACATATTCTTTCAAAAACTAACTCAATTCCCAGGCAAAGAATGTGGTAGGTTTTCCTGATTCTAACACAGATGGTTTTCTTTCCAGAGATCTATGTGTTTCATTAAGAGAGCTGAATAGGCCAATTTGAACGAATAGCGCCTAACTTCCTGGCAAACTATGACTTGCAGGAAGAATTCCTTTAAAAAACTAAGTCAATTCTGAGAGGAATGCAATGTGCTAGATGTTCCTTTTTATAACACAAATGGTTTTTTTTTGAGAGATACATGTGATTCTTCAACTCCTCTGAATAGGCCTATTTGGAGCAATATGAACCGTAATCCACCTAGGCAGCTATGAGTCGCAAAAACTAACTCAGTTCTCACAGGGAAACAATGTGCTAGACACTCCTGCTTCTAACACAGATGGTTGTCTTTCGAGAAAAACGTGTGTTTCTTCAACTGAGCTGAATAGGCCTATTTCAAGCAAAATGACCCTTTGCCCACCTTGAAAATGATGACTTGCAGGACGTATTCCTTTCAAAAACTAGTTCAATTCTCATACTGAAACAATGTGTAAAATGCTTCTGCTTCTATCAAAGGTGGTTTTCTTTATACAGATACATGGGTTTCTTCAACTTACCTGACTAGGCCTATTTGGAGCAAACAGAGCCTATCTCCACCTTGAAACACACAAGTTGCAGGAAGTATTCCTTTCAAAACCTATATCGATTCTCACAGGGAAACAATGTGAAAGAAATGGCAGCTACGAACAGAGATGATTTTCTTTGGAGAGATTTATGTGGTTCTTTAACTCAACTGAATAAGCCTATTTGGAGCAACATGAGCAGTACTCCACCTTGAACAATATGATTTGTAGAGTTTACCTTTGAAAAACCAACTCGGATCTCACAGGAAAACAATGTGCTTGATGTACCTACTTCAAACACACATGGGTTTCTTACGAGAGATACATGTGTTTCTTCAACCTAGCTGAACAGGCCTATTTGGAACAAAATGTACTCTTCCCCACCTTGAATACTATGATTTTCAGAATGTATTCTTTCACAAACTTACTCAAATCTCAGGCAAAAAATGTGCTATATGATCCTGCTTCTAACACAGTGGGTTTCCTTTCGAGAGATACATGTGTTTCCACAAGATAGCTGAATGGGCCTATTTGGAGCAAAAGAACCAATTCTCCTGTAAATCTATGATTTGCATGAAGTATTCCTTTCAAAAACTAACTAAATTCTCACAGGGATACATGTGCTGGATCCTGCAGCTTGTAAGGAACCTATGTTTTGCAGGAAGTCTTCCTCTGAAAAACGACTTCAATTCTCACAGGGAAACAATGTGCTAGATGCTCCTGCTTAAAACACAGATGGCTGTCTTTGGAGAGATACATGGTTTTCTTCAACTCAGCTGAATAGGCATATTTGGAACAAAGACAGCCTATCACCACCTTGAAAAATCCACTTTGCAGAATTTGTACCATCCAAAAAATAAGTCTAGTCCTTCAGGGAAATAATGCGCTAGATGCTCCTGCTTCTAACACAGGTGGATTTCTTTGGAGTGGTACATGTATTTCTTCAACTCAGATGAATAGTCCCATATGGATCATACAGAAGCTTTCTCCACGTGGAAACACCCAAGTTGCAAAATTAGGCTTTTCAAATACTAACGCAATTTCGAGGGAAACAATGTACTAGATCCTCCTGCTTCTAAAATACATGGTTATCGTTATAGGGATACATGTGTTACTTCAACTTAGCTGAATACGCCTATTTGGATCAAAGAGACCCTATATGCACCTTGAAACACCTACATTGAAGAAAGATACCTGGTAGAACCTAAATAGATTCTCCAGGGGAAAAATGTGCTTAATGCCACAGCTTCTAACATGGATGGTTTTCAGGAAGGGAAAAATGTGCTTTTTCAGCTCATCTGCAAAGGCCTTTTGGAGCCAACAAATCTATCTCCACCTTGAAAACTATGCTTTGCAGGATGTTTTCCTTTCAAAAACTAACTGAATTTTGACAGGGAAATGATATGCTTGATGCTCCTTCTTCTATCATAGATGGTTTTCTTTCTAGAGATACATGTGTTTCTTAAACTTAGCTGAATAGGCCTTCCTGGAGCAAACAGAGACTATCTCCACCTTGAAAACTGATATACAGGAAGTATTCATTAAAAAAACTAACAGTTCTCACAGGGAAACAATGTGCCACATGCTGCATCTTCTATAACAGATGATTTTCTTTGGAGAGATACATGTGTTTCTTCAACTCAGCTGAATAGCCCTACTTCGAGCAAACAAAGCCTAACACCTCCTTGAAACACCTAAGTTTCAAAACTATTCCCTACAAAAAAACTCAGTTCTCAAAGGTCATCAATGCACTAGATGCTCCTGATTCAAAATTAGATGGTTTTCTTTATAGAGATACATGTGTTTCTTCAACTCAGCGGAGTAGGCCTGTTTGGAGCAAAGAAAGCCTTTCTCCACCTTAGAAAGTATGATTTGCAGGAAGTATTTCTTTGAAAAAATAACTCAGTTCTAACAGGGAAACAATGATTTTGATGCTCATGCTCCTAACACACATGGTTTTCATTTGAGCAATATATGTATTTCTTCAACTTAGCTGAATGGGCCTAATTGGGGCAAACAGACCCTATCTCCACCTTGAAACATGTAAATTGCAGGGAGTATTCCATCAAAAATGAACTCAATTCTCACAGGGAAACAATGTTCTAGATGTTCCTGCTTCTAACACAGATGATTGTCATTGGAGAGATACATGTGTTTCTTCAACTCAGCTGAATAGGCCTATTCGGAACAAAGAGAGATTATCACCACCTTGAAAAATCCACGTTGCAGGAAGTATTCCACTCAAAAATGAACTCAATTCTTTCAGGGAAACAATGTGCTAGATGCTGCTGCTTCTAACACAGATGGTTTACTTTAGAGATATATATGTGTTTCTTCAACTTAGCTGAATATGCCTATTTTGAAAAAAATTCGCTTTTCCCCCCTGTGAAAACTATGATTTGCAGGACGTATTACTTGGGAAAACGAAAACAAGCCTCACAGGAATACAATGTGCTAGGTGCTGCAGCTTCTAACATAGAAGGTTTTCTTTGAAGAGATACATGTGTTTCTTAAACTCAGCTGAATAACCATATTCGGAGCTAACAGAGCCCACTGAAACTGAAACCCCTAAGTTGCAGGAAGTATTCGTTTCAAAAATTAAGTATATCCTCACAGGGAAACAAAGTGTGAAATGCTTCTGCTTCTGAAACAGATGGTTTTGTTTTAAGAGATACATGTCTTTCTTCAACTCATCTGAATAGGCCTATTTGGAACAACATGAGTCGTAATCCACCTTGAAAACTGTGAAATGCAGCAAGTTTTCCTTTCAGAAACAAACTCAGTTCTCCTAAGAAAACAATGTGCCAGATGCTCCTGCTCCTAACACAGATGGTTTTCTTATGAGAGATACATGATTTTCTTCCACTTAGCTGAAGAGGCCTATTTGAACTAAATGAACTTCTCCCCACGTTGAATACTATGATTGGCAAGATGAATTCTTTCAAAAACTAACTCAATTCTCAGGCAAACAATGTGCTTAATGTTCCTACTTCTAGCACAGATGGTTTTCTTTTGAGAACTACATGTGTTTCTTCCACTTAGCTAAATAGGCCTATTTCAACCAAAACGAGCCTTTTCCGACCTAGAAAACTACGATTTGCAGGAGGTATTCGTTTCCAAAACTAGCTCAATTTTCACACAGAAAAAAATGTGCTAGATGCTCCTGTTTCTAAAGCAGATGGTTTTCTCTATACAGAGACATGTGTTTCTTCCACTTAGCTGACTCGGCCTATTTGGAGCAAACATAGCGCATCTCCACCTTTAACACCCAAGATCCAGGAAGTATTCACTTCAAAACCTAAATCGATCTCACACAGAAACAAACCTAGATATGGCAGCTTCGGACAGGATGACTTTCTTTGGAGAAATGTTGTGTTTCTTCAACTCTGCTGAATATATCTCTTTTGAGCAACATGAGCTGCAATCCACCAGTAAACTATGATTTGCAAGAAGTTTTCCTTTGAAAAACTAACTCAGTTCTCACTGGAAAAGAGTGTGGTAGATGATCTTGCAGATCAACCATCGTCAGACAGAAGGTTGTCTTTTGAGTGGTACATGTGTTTCTTCAACTTAGGTGATTAGGCCTATTTGGAGCAAACAGAGCCCATCTCCACCTTGAAAACTATGATATGCAGGAAGTATTCATTTCAAAAACGAATGCAATTCTCACTGAAAACAATGTGCTAAGTACTGCCCCTCCATCACAGATGGGTTTTTTTGAGGAGATACATGTGTTTCTTCAACACAGCTGAAATGCCGTACTTGGAGAAAACAGAATCTAAATCCACCTTGAAATAACGAACTTTTAGGAAGTATTCCTTTCAAAAACTAAAATAGTTCTCAAGGAAACAATGCACTAGATGCTTCTGCTACTAACTTAGATGGTTTTCTTTATAGACATCCATGTGTTTCTTAAACTCAACTGAATAGGACTATTTGGAGCAAACAGAAGCTTTCTCCACCTTGAAAACTAAACTTTGCAGGAAGAATTCCTTTCAAACACTAAATAAATTCTCACAGGGAAAAAATCTGCTAGATGTTGCAGCTTCTACCATAGAGGGTTTTCTTTGGAGAGATACATGTGTTTCTTCAACTCAGTGGAGTAATCATATTTGGAGCAAACACAGTCCATCTCCACCTGAAACACGTAAGATGCAGGAAGTATTCCATTCCAAAACGAATTCAATTCTCACATGGGAACAATCAGTGAGATGCTCCTGCTTCTAACGAGGATGGTTTTCTTTGAGAGAATCATGTGTTTCTTCAACTTAGCTGAAAAGATCAATTTGAAGCAAAAAGAACTTATCTCCACCCTGAAATCTATGATTGGCAGGAAGTATTCCTTTCAAAACTAACTCAACTCTCTCAGGGAAACAACATGCCAAATGCTGCTGCTTCTTACATGGAAGGTTTTCTTTATAGAGGCACATATGTTTCTTCAACTTAGTTGAATAGGCCTATTTGCAGCACACACCACTATCTCCACCTAGAAACACCTAATTAGCAGGAAGTATTCCCTTCAAGACCTAAACCTATTCTCATAGGGAAACCAGGTGCTTGACACGGCAGCCTTGAACAGAGATGATTTTCTTGGGAGGGATGCATGTGTTTCTTCAATTCTGCTGAATAGTCCTGTGTGTAGCAACATTAGCCATAATCCACCTTGAAAAGTGTGATTTTCAAGAAGTATTCCTCTCATAAACTAACTCAGTTCTCCAAGGAGAAAATGTGCTAGATGCTCATGCTTCTAACAGAGACAGTTTTCTTTGGGAGATGCATGTGTTTGTTAAACTCAGCTAAATAGCCCTATTTGGATCAAACAGAGCCTATCTCCTCCTTGAAACACCTAAGTGGCAGAAATTATGTCTTTCAAAAACTAACTCAGTTTCTAGGGAAACAATATAATAGATTCTCCTGCTTATTACATACATGGTTTTCTCTATAGAGTTACATGTGTATCTTCAACTTAGCAGAAAAAGCCTATTTGGAGCAAACATACCCTATCTGCACCTTGAAACACCTACGTTGCAGGAAGTATTCTTTACAAAACCTAAATCGATTCTCACAGGGAAACAATGTGCTAAATGCTGCCGCTTCTAATTAGATGGTTTTCATTGAGGGATAAATGTGCTTTTTCAACTCATCAGAAAAGGCCAATTTGGAGCAAAGGGTCTATCTCCACCTGGAAAACTATGATTTGCAGGATGAATTCCTTTGAAACACTAACTGAATTTTCAAAGGGAAGTAATGTGCTAGATGCTCCTTCTTCTATCATAGACGGTTTTTGGAGGAAACTGACCTGATCTCCACCTGGAAACACCTACGTTGCAGTAAGTACACCTTTCAAAAGCTAAATCGATTCTCATAGGGAAACAGTGTGCCATGGCCTCAGATTCTAAAACAGATGGTTTTATTTGAGGGATACACGTACTTATGGAACTCATCTGAAAAGGCCTATTGGGAGCAAACACAGCCTATCGCCACCCTGGAAACTATGGTTTGCAGGAAGTATAGTTTTCAAAGAGTCAGTGAATTCTCACAGGGAAACAATCTGCTGGAGGCTGCAGCTTCTAACATGGATGGTTTTCTGTGGAGAGATACATTTGTTTCTTCAAGTCAGCTGAATAGGGCCATATGCAGGAACATGAGCACTAATCCACCTTGAAAACTGTGATTTGCAGGAAGTATTCCTGGGAAAACTAACTCAATTCTCACAGAGAAATAATATGCTAGATGCTCCTGCTTCTAACCGAGATGATTTTCTTTTGAGAGATACAAGTGTTTCTTCAACTTAGCTGAACAGTTGAAGACTATGAGTCTTCAACTCATAGTTGAAGTTGGAAGACTATGAGCCTCTCCCATCTTCAAGACTCTGATTTGTAGAATGGATTCTTTCAAGAACTACCTCAGTTCTCATAAGGAAACAAGGTGCTAGATTCTCCTGCTTCAAGCAAAGATGGTTGTCTTTGGAGAGATATATGTGTTTCTTCAACTCAGCTGAATAGCCCCATTTGAATCCATCAGAGCCTATCTCCACTATGAAAACTGTGATATGCGGGACATATTCTTTCAAAAACTAACTCAATTCCCAGGCAAAGAATGTGGTAGGTTTTCCTGATTCTAACACAGATGGTTTTCTTTCCAGAGATCTATGTGTTTCATTAAGAGAGCTGAATAGGCCAATTTGAACGAATAGCGCCTAACTTCCTGGCAAACTATGACTTGCAGGAAGAATTCCTTTAAAAAACTAAGTCAATTCTGAGATTAATGCAATGTGCTAGATGTTCCTTTTTATAACACAAATGGTTTTTTTTTGAGAGATACATGTGATTCTTCAACTCCTCTGAATAGGCCTATTTGGAGCAATATGAACCGTAATCCACCTAGGCAGCTATGAGTCGCAAAAACTAACTCAGTTCTCACAGGGAAACAATGTGCTAGACACTCCTGCTTCTAACACAGATGGTTGTCTTTCGAGAAAAACGTGTGTTTCTTCAACTGAGCTGAATAGGCCTATTTCAAGCAAAATGACCCTTTGCCCACCTTGAAAATGATGACTTGCAGGACGTATTCCTTTCAAAAACTAGTTCAATTCTCATACTGAAACAATGTGTAAAATGCTTCTGCTTCTATCAAAGGTGGTTTTCTTTATACAGATACATGGGTTTCTTCAACTTACCTGACTAGGCCTATTTGGAGCAAACAGAGCCTATCTCCACCTTGAAACACACAAGTTGCAGGAAGTATTCCTTTCAAAACCTATATCGATTCTCACAGGGAAACAATGTGAAAGAAATGGCAGCTACGAACAGAGATGATTTTCTTTGGAGAGATTTATGTGGTTCTTTAACTCAACTGAATAAGCCTATTTGGAGCAACATGAGCAGTACTCCACCTTGAACAATATGATTTGTAGAGTTTACCTTTGAAAAACCAACTCGGATCTCACAGGAAAACAATGTGCTTGATGTACCTACTTCAAACACCCATGGGTTTCTTACGAGAGATACATGTGTTTCTTCAACCTAGCTGAACAGGCCTATTTGGAACAAAATGTACTCTTCCCCACCTTGAATACTATGATTTTCAGAATGTATTCTTTCACAAACTTACTCAAATCTCAGGCAAAAAATGTGCTATATGATCCTGCTTCTAACACAGTGGGTTTCCTTTCGAGAGATACATGTGTTTCCACAAGATAGCTGAATGGGCCTATTTGGAGCAAAAGAACCAATTCTCCTGTAAATCTATGATTTGCATGAAGTATTCCTTTCAAAAACTAACTAAATTCTCACAGGGATACATGTGCTGGATCCTGCAGCTTGTAAGGAACCTATGATTTGCAGGAAGTCTTCCTCTGATAAACGACTTCAATTCTCACAGGGAAACAATGTGCTAGATGCTCCTGCTTAAAACACAGATGGCTGTCTTTGGAGAGATACATGGTTTTCTTCAACTCAGCTGAATAGGCATATTTGGAACAAAGACAGCCTATCACCACCTTGAAAAATCCACTTTGCAGAATTTGTACCATCCAAAAAATAAGTCTAGTCCTTCAGGGAAATAATGCGCTAGATGCTCCTGCTTCTAACACAGGTGGATTTCTTTGGACTGGTACATGTATTTCTTCAACTCAGATGAATAGTCCCATATGGATCATACAGAAGCTTTCTCCACGTGGAAACACCCAAGTTGCAAAATTAGGCTTTTCAAATACTAACGCAATTTCGAGGGAAACAATGTACTAGATCCTCCTGCTTCTAAAATACATGGTTATCGTTATAGGGATACATGTGTTACTTCAACTTAGCTGAATATGCCTATTTGGATCAAAGAGACCCTATATGCACCTTGAAACACCTACATTGAAGAAAGATACCTGGTAGAACCTAAATAGATTCTCCAGGGGAAAAATGTGCTTAATGCCGCAGCTTCTAACATGGATGGTTTTCAGGAAGGGAAAAATGTGCTTTTTCAGCTCATCTGCAAAGGCCTTTTGGAGCCAACAAATCTATCTCCACCTTGAAAACTATGCTTTGCAGGATGTTTTCCTTTCAAAAACTAACTGAATTTTGACAGGGAAATGATATGCTTGATGCTCCTTCTTCTATCATAGATGGTTTTCTTTCTAGAGATACATGTGTTTCTTAAACTTAGCTGAATAGGCCTTCCTGGAGCAAACAGAGACTATCTCCACCTTGAAAACTGATATACAGGAAGTATTCATTAAAAAAACTAACAGTTCTCACAGGGAAACAATGTGCCACATGCTGCATGTTCTATAACAGATGATTTTCTTTGGAGAGATACATGTGTTTCTTCAACTCAGCTGAATAGCCCTACTTCGAGCAAACAAAGCCTAACACCTCCTTGAAACACCTAAGTTTCAAAACTATTCCCTACAAAAAAACTCAGTTCTCAAAGGTCATCAATGCACTAGATGCTCCTGATTCAAAATTAGATGGTTTTCTTTATAGAGATACATGTGTTTCTTCAACTCAGCGGAGTAGGCCTGTTTGGAGCAAAGAAAGCCTTTCTCCACCTTAGAAAGTATGATTTGCAGGAAGTATTTCTTTGAAAAAATAACTCAGTTCTAACAGGGAAACAATGATTTTGATGCTCATGCTCCTAACACACATGGTTTTCATTTGAGCAATATATGTATTTCTTCAACTTAGCTGAATGGGCCTAATTGGGGCAAACAGACCCTATCTCCACCTTGAAACATGTAAATTGCAGGGAGTATTCCATCAAAAATGAACTCAATTCTCACAGGGAAACAATGTTCTAGATGTTCCTGCTTCTAACACAGATGATTGTCATTGGAGAGATACAAGTGTTTCTTCAACTCAGCTGAATAGGCCTATTCGGAACAAAGAGAGATTATCACCACCTTGAAAAATCCACGTTGCAGGAAGTATTCCACTCAAAAATGAACTCAATTCTTTCAGGGAAACAATGTGCTAGATGCTGCTGCTTCTAACACAGATGGTTTACTTTAGAGATATATATGTGTTTCTTCAACTTAGCTGAATATGCCTATTTTGAAAAAAATTCGCTTTTCCCCCCTGTGAAAACTATGATTTGCAGGACGTATTACTTGGGAAAACGAAAACAAGCCTCACAGGAATACAATGTGCTAGGTGCTGCAGCTTCTAACATAGAAGGTTTTCTTTGAAGAGATACATGTGTTTCTTAAACTCAGCTGAATAACCATATTCGGAGCTAACAGAGCCCACTGAAACTGAAACACCTAAGTTGCAGGAAGTATTCCTTTCAAAAATTAAGTATATCCTCACAGGGAAACAAAGTGTGAAATGCTTCTGCTTCTGAAACAGATGGTTTTGTTTTAAGAGATACATGTCTTTCTTCAACTCATCTGAATAGGCCTATTTGGAACAACATGAGTCGTAATCCACCTTGAAAACTGTGAAATGCAGCAAGTTTTCCTTTCAGAAACAAACTCAGTTCTCCTAAGAAAACAATGTGCCAGATGCTCCTGCTTCTAACACAGATGGTTTTCTTACGAGAGATACATGATTTTCTTCCACTTAGCTGAAGAGGCCTATTTGAACTAAATGAACTTCTCCCCACGTTGAATACTATGATTGGCAAGATGAATTCTTTCAAAAACTAACTCAATTCTCAGGCAAACAATGTGCTTAATGTTCCTACTTCTAGCACAGATGGTTTTCTTTTGAGAACTACATGTGTTTCTTCCACTTAGCTGAATAGGCCTATTTCAACCAAAACGAGCCTTTTCCGACCTAGAAAACTACGATTTGCAGGAGGTATTCGTTTCCAAAACTAGCTCAATTTTCACACAGAAAAAAATGTGCTAGATGCTCCTGTTTCTAAAGCAGATGGTTTTCTCTATACAGAGACATGTGTTTCTTCCACTTAGCTGACTCGGCCTATTTGGAGCAAACATAGCGCATCTCCACCTTTAACACCCAAGATCCAGGAAGTATTCACTTCAAAACCTAAATCGATCTCACACAGAAACAAACCTAGATATGGCAGCTTCGGACAGGATGACTTTCTTTGGAGAAATGTTGTGTTTCTTCAACTCTGCTGAATATATCTCTTTTGAGCAACATGAGCTGCAATCCACCAGTAAACTATGATTTGCAAGAAGTTTTCCTTTGAAAAACTAACTCAGTTCTCACTGGAAAAGAGTGTGGTAGATGATCTTGCAGATCAACCATCGTCAGACAGAAGGTTGTCTTTTGAGTGGTACATGTGTTTCTTCAACTTAGGTGATTAGGCCTATTTGGAGCAAACAGAGCCCATCTCCACCTTGAAAACTATGATATGCAGGAAGTATTCATTTCAAAAACGAATGCAATTCTCACTGAAAACAATGTGCTAAGTACTGCCCCTCCATCACAGATGGGTTTTTTTGGTGAGATACATGTGTTTCTTCAACACAGCTGAAATGCCGTACTTGGAGAAAACAGAATCTAAATCCACCTTGAAATAACGAACTTTTAGGAAGTATTCCTTTCAAAAACTAAAATAGTTCTCAAGGAAACAATGCACTAGATGCTTCTGCTACTAACTTAGATGGTTTTCTTTATAGACATCCATGTGTTTCTTAAACTCAACTGAATAGGACTATTTGGAGCAAACAGAAGCTTTCTCCACCTTGAAAACTAAACTTTGCAGGAAGAATTCCTTTCAAACACTAAATAAATTCTCACAGGGAAAAAATCTGCTAGATGTTGCAGCTTCTACCATAGAGGGTTTTCTTTGGAGAGATACATGTGTTTCTTCAGCTCAGTGGAGTAATCATATTTGGAGCAAACACAGTCCATCTCCACCTGAAACACGTAAGATGCAGGAAGTATTCCATTCCAAAACGAATTCAATTCTCACATGGGAACAATCAGTGAGATGCTCCTGCTTCTAACGAGGATGGTTTTCTTTGAGAGAATCATGTGTTTCTTCAACTTAGCTGAAAAGATCAATTTGAAGCAAAAAGAACTTATCTCCACCCTGAAATCTATGATTGGCAGGAAGTATTCCTTTCAAAACTAACTCAACTCTCTCAGGGAAACAACATGCCAAATGCTGCTGCTTCTTACATGGAAGGTTTTCTTTATAGAGGCACATATGTTTCTTCAACTTAGTTGAATAGGCCTATTTGCAGCACACACCACTATCTCCACCTAGAAACACCTAATTAGCAGGAAGTATTCCCTTCAAGACCTAAACCTATTCTCATAGGGAAACCAGGTGCTTGACACGGCAGCCTTGAACAGAGATGATTTTCTTGGGAGGGATGCATGTGTTTCTTCAATTCTGCTGAATAGTCCTGTGTGTAGCAACATTAGCCATAATCCACCTTGAAAAGTGTGATTTTCAAGAAGTATTCCTCTCATAAACTAACTCAGTTCTCCAAGGAGAAAATGTGCTAGATGCTCATGCTTCTAACAGAGACAGTTTTCTTTGGGAGATGCATGTGTTTGTTAAACTCAGCTAAATAGCCCTATTTGGATCAAACAGAGCCTATCTCCTCCTTGAAACACCTAAGTGGCAGAAATTATGTCTTTCAAAAACTAACTCAGTTTCTAGGGAAACAATATAATAGATTCTCCTGCTTATTACATACATGGTTTTCTCTATAGAGTTACATGTGTATCTTCAACTTAGCAGAAAAAGCCTATTTGGAGCAAACATACCCTATCTGCACCTTGAAACACCTACGTTGCAGGAAGTATTCTTTACAAAACCTAAATCGATTCTCACAGGGAAACAATGTGCTAAATGCTGCCGCTTCTAATTAGATGGTTTTCATTGAGGGATAAATGTGCTTTTTCAACTCATCAGAAAAGGCCAATTTGGAGCAAAGGGTCTATCTCCACCTGGAAAACTATGATTTGCAGGATGAATTCCTTTGAAACACTAACTGAATTTTCAAAGGGAAGTAATGTGCTAGATGCTCCTTCTTCTATCATAGACGGTTTTTGGAGGAAACTGACCTGATCTCCACCTGGAAACACCTACGTTGCAGTAAGTACACCTTTCAAAAGCTAAATCGATTCTCATAGGGAAACAGTGTGCCATGGCCTCAGATTCTAAAACAGATGGTTTTATTTGAGGGATACACGTACTTATGGAACTCATCTGAAAAGGCCTATTGGGAGCAAACACAGCCTATCGCCACCCTGGAAACTATGGTTTGCAGGAAGTATAGTTTTCAAAGAGTCAGTGAATTCTCACAGGGAAACAATCTGCTGGAGGCTGCAGCTTCTAACATGGATGGTTTTCTGTGGAGAGATACATTTGTTTCTTCAAGTCAGCTGAATAGGGCCATATGCAGGAACATGAGCACTAATCCACCTTGAAAACTGTGATTTGCAGGAAGTATTCCTGGGAAAACTAACTCAATTCTCACAGAGAAATAATATGCTAGATGCTCCTGCTTCTAACCGAGATGATTTTCTTTTGAGAGATACAAGTGTTTCTTCAACTTAGCTGAACAGTTGAAGACTATGAGTCTTCAACTCATAGTTGAAGTTGGAAGACTATGAGCCTCTCCCATCTTCAAGACTCTGATTTGTAGAATGGATTCTTTCAAGAACTACCTCAGTTCTCATAAGGAAACAAGGTGCTAGATTCTCCTGCTTCAAGCACAGATGGTTGTCTTTGGAGAGATATATGTGTTTCTTCAACTCAGCTGAATAGCCCCATTTGAATCCATCAGAGCCTATCTCCACTATGAAAACTGTGATATGCGGGACATATTCTTTCAAAAACTAACTCAATTCCCAGGCAAAGAATGTGGTAGGTTTTCCTGATTCTAACACAGATGGTTTTCTTTCCAGAGATCTATGTGTTTCATTAAGAGAGCTGAATAGGCCAATTTGAACGAATAGCGCCTAACTTCCTGGCAAACTATGACTTGCAGGAAGAATTCCTTTAAAAAACTAAGTCAATTCTGAGAGGAATGCAATGTGCTAGATGTTCCTTTTTATAACACAAATGGTTTTTTTTTGAGAGATACATGTGATTCTTCAACTCCTCTGAATAGGCCTATTTGGAGCAATATGAACCGTAATCCACCTAGGCAGCTATGAGTCGCAAAAACTAACTCAGTTCTCACAGGGAAACAATGTGCTAGACACTCCTGCTTCTAACACAGATGGTTGTCTTTCGAGAAAAACGTGTGTTTCTTCAACTGAGCTGAATAGGCCTATTTCAAGCAAAATGACCCTTTGCCCACCTTGAAAATGATGACTTGCAGGACGTATTCCTTTCAAAAACTAGTTCAATTCTCATACTGAAACAATGTGTAAAATGCTTCTGCTTCTATCAAAGGTGGTTTTCTTTATACAGATACATGGGTTTCTTCAACTTACCTGACTAGGCCTATTTGGAGCAAACAGAGCCTATCTCCACCTTGAAACACACAAGTTGCAGGAAGTATTCCTTTCAAAACCTATATCGATTCTCACAGGGAAACAATGTGAAAGAAATGGCAGCTACGAACAGAGATGATTTTCTTTGGAGAGATTTATGTGGTTCTTTAACTCAACTGAATAAGCCTATTTGGAACAACATGAGCAGTACTCCACCTTGAACAATATGATTTGTAGAGTTTACCTTTGAAAAACCAACTCGGATCTCACAGGAAAACAATGTGCTTGATGTACCTACTTCAAACACACATGGGTTTCTTACGAGAGATACATGTGTTTCTTCAACCTAGCTGAACAGGCCTATTTGGAACAAAATGTACTCTTCCCCACCTTGAATACTATGATTTTCAGAATGTATTCTTTCACAAACTTACTCAAATCTCAGGCAAAAAATGTGCTATATGATCCTGCTTCTAACACAGTGGGTTTCCTTTCGAGAGATACATGTGTTTCCACAAGATAGCTGAATGGGCCTATTTGGAGCAAAAGAACCAATTCTCCTGTAAATCTATGATTTGCATGAAGTATTCCTTTCAAAAACTAACTAAATTCTCACAGGGATACATGTGCTGGATCCTGCAGCTTGTAAGGAACCTATGATTTGCAGGAAGTCTTCCTCTGATAAACGACTTCAATTCTCACAGGGAAACAATGTGCTAGATGCTCCTGCTTAAAACACAGATGGCTGTCTTTGGAGAGATACATGGTTTTCTTCAACTCAGCTGAATAGGCATATTTGGAACAAAGACAGCCTATCACCACCTTGAAAAATCCACTTTGCAGAATTTGTACCATCCAAAAAATAAGTCTAGTCCTTCAGGGAAATAATGCGCTAGATGCTCCTGCTTCTAACACAGGTGGATTTCTTTGGAGTGGTACATGTATTTCTTCAACTCAGATGAATAGTCCCATATGGATCATACAGAAGCTTTCTCCACGTGGAAACACCCAAGTTGCAAAATTAGGCTTTTCAAATACTAACGCAATTTCGAGGGAAACAATGTACTAGATCCTCCTGCTTCTAAAATACATGGTTATCGTTATAGGGATACATGTGTTACTTCAACTTAGCTGAATACGCCTATTTGGATCAAAGAGACCCTATATGCACCTTGAAACACCTACATTGAAGAAAGATACCTGGTAGAACCTAAATAGATTCTCCAGGGGAAAAATGTGCTTAATGCCGCAGCTTCTAACATGGATCGTTTTCAGGAAGGGAAAAATGTGCTTTTTCAGCTCATCTGCAAAGGCCTTTTGGAGCCAACAAATCTATCTCCACCTTGAAAACTATGCTTTGCAGGATGTTTTCCTTTCAAAAACTAACTGAATTTTGACAGGGAAATGATATGCTTGATGCTCCTTCTTCTATCATAGATGGTTTTCTTTCTAGAGATACATGTGTTTCTTAAACTTAGCTGAATAGGCCTTCCTGGAGCAAACAGAGACTATCTCCACCTTGAAAACTGATATACAGGAAGTATTCATTAAAAAAACTAACAGTTCTCACAGGGAAACAATGTGCCACATGCTGCATGTTCTATAACAGATGATTTTCTTTGGAGAGATACATGTGTTTCTTCAACTCAGCTGAATAGCCCTACTTCGAGCAAACAAAGCCTAACACCTCCTTGAAACACCTAAGTTTCAAAACTATTCCCTACAAAAAAACTCAGTTCTCAAAGGTCATCAATGCACTAGATGCTCCTGATTCAAAATTAGATGGTTTTCTTTATAGAGATACATGTGTTTCTTCAACTCAGCAGAGTAGGCCTGTTTGGAGCAAAGAAAGCCTTTCTCCACCTTAGAAAGTATGATTTGCAGGAAGTATTTCTTTGAAAAAATAACTCAGTTCTAACAGGGAAACAATGATTTTGATGCTCATGCTCCTAACACACATGGTTTTCATTTGAGCAATATATGTATTTCTTCAACTTAGCTGAATGGGCCTAATTGGGGCAAACAGACCCTATCTCCACCTTGAAACATGTAAATTGCAGGGAGTATTCCATCAAAAATGAACTCAATTCTCACAGGGAAACAATGTTCTAGATGTTCCTGCTTCTAACACAGATGATTGTCATTGGAGAGATACATGTGTTTCTTCAACTCAGCTGAATAGGCCTATTCGGAACAAAGAGAGATTATCACCACCTTGAAAAATCCACGTTGCAGGAAGTATTCCACTCAAAAATGAACTCAATTCTTTCAGGGAAACAATGTGCTAGATGCTGCTGCTTCTAACACAGATGGTTTACTTTAGAGATATATATGTGTTTCTTCAACTTAGCTGAATATGCCTATTTTGAAAAAAATTCGCTTTTCCCCCCTGTGAAAACTATGATTTGCAGGACGTATTACTTGGGAAAACGAAAACAAGCCTCACAGGAATACAATGTGCTAGGTGCTGCAGCTTCTAACATAGAAGGTTTTCTTTGAAGAGATACATGTGTTTCTTAAACTCAGCTGAATAACCATATTCGGAGCTAACAGAGCCCACTGAAACTGAAACCCCTAAGTTGCAGGAAGTATTCGTTTCAAAAATTAAGTATATCCTCACAGGGAAACAAAGTGTGAAATGCTTCTGCTTCTGAAACAGATGGTTTTGTTTTAAGAGATACATGTCTTTCTTCAACTCATCTGAATAGGCCTATTTGGAACAACATGAGTCGTAATCCACCTTGAAAACTGTGAAATGCAGCAAGTTTTCCTTTCAGAAACAAACTCAGTTCTCCTAAGAAAACAATGTGCCAGATGCTCCTGCTTCTAACACAGATGGTTTTCTTACGAGAGATACATGATTTTCTTCCACTTAGCTGAAGAGGCCTATTTGAACTAAATGAACTTCTCCCCACGTTGAATACTATGATTGGCAAGATGAATTCTTTCAAAAACTAACTCAATTCTCAGGCAAACAATGTGCTTAATGTTCCTACTTCTAGCACAGATGGTCTTCTTTTGAGAACTACATGTGCTTCTTCCACTTAGCTGAATAGGCCTATTTCAACCAAAATGAGCCTTTTCCGACCTAGAAAACTACGATTTGCAGGAGGTATTCCTTTCCAAAACTAGCTCAATTTTCACACAGAAAAAAATGTGCTAGATGCTCCTGTTTCTAAAGCAGATGGTTTTCTCTATACAGAGACATGTGTTTCTTCCACTTAGCTGACTCGGCCTATTTGGAGCAAACATAGCGCATCTCCACCTTTAACACCCAAGATCCAGGAAGTATTCACTTCAAAACCTAAATCGATCTCACACAGAAACAAACCTAGATATGGCAGCTTCGGACAGGATGACTTTCTTTGGAGAAATGTTGTGTTTCTTCAACTCTGCTGAATATATCTCTTTTGAGCAACATGAGCTGCAATCCACCAGTAAACTATGATTTGCAAGAAGTTTTCCTTTGAAAAACTAACTCAGTTCTCACTGGAAAAGAGTGTGGTAGATGATCTTGCAGATCAACCATCGTCAGACAGAAGGTTGTCTTTTGAGTGGTACATGTGTTTCTTCAACTTAGGTGATTAGGCCTATTTGGAGCAAACAGAGCCCATCTCCACCTTGAAAACTATGATATGCAGGAAGTATTCATTTCAAAAACGAGTGCAATTCTCACTGAAAACAATGTGCTAAGTACTGCCCCTCCATCACAGATGGGTTTTTTTGGTGAGATACATGTGTTTCTTCAACACAGCTGAAATGCCGTACTTGGAGAAAACAGAATCTAAATCCACCTTGAAATAACGAACTTTTAGGAAGTATTCCTTTCAAAAACTAAAATAGTTCTCAAGGAAACAATGCACTAGATGCTTCTGCTACTAACTTAGATGGTTTTCTTTATAGACATCCATGTGTTTCTTAAACTCAACTGAATAGGACTATTTGGAGCAAACAGAAGCTTTCTCCACCTTGAAAACTAAACTTTGCAGGAAGAATTCCTTTCAAACACTAAATAAATTCTCACAGGGAAAAAATCTGCTAGATGTTGCAGCTTCTACCATAGAGGGTTTTCTTTGGAGAGATACATGTGTTTCTTCAGCTCAGTGGAGTAATCATATTTGGAGCAAACACAGTCCATCTCCACCTGAAACACGTAAGATGCAGGAAGTATTCCATTCCAAAACGAATTCAATTCTCACATGGGAACAATCAGTGAGATGCTCCTGCTTCTAACGAGGATGGTTTTCTTTGAGAGAATCATGTGTTTCTTCAACTTAGCTGAAAAGATCAATTTGAAGCAAAAAGAACTTATCTCCACCCTGAAATCTATGATTGGCAGGAAGTATTCCTTTCAAAACTAACTCAACTCTCTCAGGGAAACAACATGCCAAATGCTGCTGCTTCTTACATGGAAGGTTTTCTTTATAGAGGCACATATGTTTCTTCAACTTAGTTGAATAGGCCTATTTGCAGCACACACCACTATCTCCACCTAGAAACACCTAATTAGCAGGAAGTATTCCCTTCAAGACCTAAACCTATTCTCATAGGGAAACCAGGTGCTTGACACGGCAGCCTTGAACAGAGATGATTTTCTTGGGAGGGATGCATGTGTTTCTTCAATTCTGCTGAATAGTCCTGTGTGTAGCAACATTAGCCATAATCCACCTTGAAAAGTGTGATTTTCAAGAAGTATTCCTCTCATAAACTAACTCAGTTCTCCAAGGAGAAAATGTGCTAGATGCTCATGCTTCTAACAGAGATAGTTTTCTTTGGGAGATGCATGTGTTTGTTAAACTCAGCTAAATAGCCCTATTTGGATCAAACAGAGCCTATCTCCTCCTTGAAACACCTAAGTGGCAGAAATTATGTCTTTCAAAAACTAACTCAGTTTCTAGGGAAACAATATAATAGATTCTCCTGCTTATTACATACATGGTTTTCTCTATAGAGTTACATGTGTATCTTCAACTTAGCAGAAAAAGCCTATTTGGAGCAAACATACCCTATCTGCACCTTGAAACACCTACGTTGCAGGAAGTATTCTTTACAAAACCTAAATCGATTCTCACAGGGAAACAATGTGCTAAATGCTGCCGCTTCTAATTAGATGGTTTTCATTGAGGGATAAATGTGCTTTTTCAACTCATCAGAAAAGGCCAATTTGGAGCAAAGGGTCTATCTCCACCTGTAAAACTATGATTTGCAGGATGAATTCCTTTGAAACACTAACTGAATTTTCAAAGGGAAGTAATGTGCTAGATGCTCCTTCTTCTATCATAGACGGTTTTTGGAGGAAACTGACCTGATCTCCACCTGGAAACACCTACGTTGCAGTAAGTACACCTTTCAAAAGCTAAATCGATTCTCATAGGGAAACAGTGTGCCATGGCCTCAGATTCTAAAACAGATGGTTTTATTTGAGGGATACACGTACTTATGGAACTCATCTGAAAAGGCCTATTGGGAGCAAACACAGCCTATCGCCACCCTGGAAACTATGGTTTGCAGGAAGTATAGTTTTCAAAGAGTCAGTGAATTCTCACAGGGAAACAATCTGCTGGAGGCTGCAGCTTCTAACATGGATGGTTTTCTGTGGAGAGATACATTTGTTTCTTCAAGTCAGCTGAATAGGGCCATATGCAGGAACATGAGCTCTAATCCACCTTGAAAACTGTGATTTGCAGGAAGTATTCCTGGGAAAACTAACTCAATTCTCACAGAGAAATAATATGCTAGATGCTCCTGCTTCTAACCGAGATGATTTTCTTTTGAGAGATACAAGTGTTTCTTCAACTTAGCTGAACAGTTGAAGACTATGAGTCTTCAACTCATAGTTGAAGTTGGAAGACTATGAGCCTCTCCCATCTTCAAGACTCTGATTTGTAGAATGGATTCTTTCAAGAACTACCTCAGTTCTCATAAGGAAACAAGGTGCTAGATTCTCCTGCTTCAAGCACAGATGGTTGTCTTTGGAGAGATATATGTGTTTCTTCAACTCAGCTGAATAGCCCCATTTGAATCCATCAGAGCCTATCTCCACTATGAAAACTGTGATATGCGGGACATATTCTTTCAAAAACTAACTCAATTCCCAGGCAAAGAATGTGGTAGTTTTTCCTGATTCTAACACAGATGGTTTTCTTTCCAGAGATCTATGTGTTTCATTAAGAGAGCTGAATAGGCCAATTTGAACGAATAGCGCCTAACTTCCTGGCAAACTATGACTTGCAGGAAGAATTCCTTTAAAAAACTAAGTCAATTCTGAGAGGAATGCAATGTGCTAGATGTTCCTTTTTATAACACAAATGGTTTTTTTTTTGAGAGATACATGTGATTCTTCAACTCCTCTGAATAGGCCTATTTGGAGCAATATGAACCGTAATCCACCTAGGCAGCTATGAGTCGCAAAAACTAACTCAGTTCTCACAGGGAAACAATGTGCTAGACACTCCTGCTTCTAACACAGATGGTTGTCTTTCGAGAAATACGTGTGTTTCTTCAACTGAGCTGAATAGGCCTATTTCAAGCAAAATGACCCTTTGCCCACCTTGAAAATGATGACTTGCAGGACGTCTTCCTTTCAAAAACTAGTTCAATTCTCATACTGAAACAATGTGTAAAATGCTTCTGCTTCTATCAAAGGTGGTTTTCTTTATACAGATACATGGGTTTCTTCAACTTACCTGACTAGCCTATTTGGAGTAAACAGAGCCTATCTCCACCTTGAAACACACAAGTTGCAGGAAGTATTCCTTTCAAAACCTATATCAATTCTCACAGGGAAACAATGAGAAAGAAATGGCAGCTACGAACAGAGATGATTTTCTTTGGAGAGATTTATGTGGTTCTTTAACTCAACTGAATAAGCCTATTTGGAGCAACATGAGCAGTACTCCACCTTGAACAATATGATTTGTAGAGTTTACCTTTGAAAAACCAACTCGGATCTCACAGGAAAACAATGTGCTTGATGTACCTACTTCAAACACACATGGGTTTCTTACGAGAGATACATGTGTTTCTTCAACCTAGCTGAACAGGCCTATTTGGAACAAAATGTACTCTTCCCCACCTTGAATACTATGATTTTCAGAATGTATTCTTTCACAAACTTACTCAAATCTCAGGCAAAAAATGTGCTATATGATCCTGCTTCTAACACAGTGGGTTTCCTTTCGAGAGATACATGTGTTTCCACAAGATAGCTGAATGGGCCTATTTGGAGCAAAAGAACCAAT
Source organism: Castor canadensis (assembly GCF_047511655.1). NCBI lineage: Eukaryota > Metazoa > Chordata > Mammalia > Rodentia > Castoridae > Castor > Castor canadensis. The sequence continues at coordinate 17,653,914 of NC_133403.1, forward strand.
TCTCCTGTAAATCTATGATTTGCATGAAGTATTCCTTTCAAAAACTAACTAAATTCTCACAGGGATACATGTGCTGGATCCTGCAGCTTGTAAGGAACCTATGATTTGCAGGAAGTCTTCCTCTGATAAACGACTTCAATTCTCACAGGGAAACAATGTGCTAGATGCTCCTGCTTAAAACACAGATGGCTGTCTTTGGAGAGATACATGTTTTTCTTCAACTCAGCTGAATAGGCATATTTGGAACAAAGACAGCCTATCACCACCTTGAAAAATCCACTTTGCAGAATTTGTACCTTCCAAAAAATAAGTCTAGTCCTTCAGGGAAATAATGCGCTAGATGCTCCTGCTTCTAACACAGGTGGATTTCTTTGGAGTGGTACATGTATTTCTTCAACTCAGATGAATAGTCCCATATGGATCATACAGAAGCTTTCTCCACGTGGAAACACCCAAGTTGCAAAATTAGGCTTTTCAAATACTAACGCAATTTCGAGGGAAACAATGTACTAGATCCTCCTGCTTCTAAAATACATGGTTATCGTTATAGGGATACATGTGTTACTTCAACTTAGCTGAATACGCCTATTTGGATCAAAGAGACCCTATATGCACCTTGAAACACCTACATTGAAGAAAGATACCTGGTAGAACCTAAATAGATTCTCCAGGGGAAAAATGTGCTTAATGCCGCAGCTTCTAACATGGATGGTTTTCATGAAGGGAAAAATGTGCTTTTTCAGCTCATCTGCAAAGGCCTTTTGGAGCCAACAAATCTATCTCCACCTTGAAAACTATGCTTTGCAGGATGTTTTCCTTTCAAAAACTAACTGAATTTTGACAGGGAAATGATATGCTTGATGCTCCTTCTTCTATCATAGATGGTTTTCTTTCTAGAGATACATGTGTTTCTTAAACTTAGCTGAATAGGCCTTCCTGGAGCAAACAGAGACTATCTCCACCTTGAAAACTGATATACAGGAAGTATTCATTAAAAAAACTAACAGTTCTCACAGGGAAACAATGTGCCACATGCTGCATCTTCTATAACAGATGATTTTCTTTGGAGAGTTACATGTGTTTCTTCAACTCAGCTGAATAGCCCTACTTCGAGCAAACAAAGCCTAACACCTCCTTGAAACACCTAAGTTTCAAAACTATTCCCTACAAAAAAACTCAGTTCTCAAAGGTCATCAATGCACTAGATGCTCCTGATTCAAAATTAGATGGTTTTCTTTATAGAGATACATGTGTTTCTTCAACTCAGCGGAGTAGGCCTGTTTGGAGCGAAGAAAGCCTTTCTCCACCTTAGAAAGTATGATTTGCAGGAAGTATTTCTTTGAAAAAATAACTCAGTTCTAACAGGGAAACAATGATTTTGATGCTCATGCTCCTAACACACATGGTTTTCATTTGAGCAATATATGTATTTCTTCAACTTAGCTGAATGGGCCTAATTGGGGCAAACAGACCCTATCTCCACCTTGAAACATGTAAATTGCAGGGAGTATTCCATCAAAAACGAACTCAATTCTCACAGGGAAACAATGTTCTTCTAGATGCTCCTGCTTCTAACACAGATGATTGTCATTGGAGAGATACATGTGTTTCTTCAACTCAGCTGAATAGGCCTATTCGGAACAAAGAGAGATTATCACCACCTTGAAAAATCCACGTTGCAGGAAGTATTCCACTCAAAAATGAACTCAATTCTTTCAGGGAAACAATGTGCTAGATGCTGCTGCTTCTAACACAGATGGTTTACTTTAGAGATATATATATGTGTTTCTTCAACTTAGCTGAATATGCCTATTTTGAAAAAAATTCGCTTTTCCCCCCTGTGTAAACTATGATTTGCAGGACGTATTACTTGGGAAAATGAAAACAAGCCTCACAGGAATACAATGTGCTAGGTGCTGCAGCTTCTAACATAGAAGGTTTTCTTTGAAGAGATACATGTGTTTCTTAAACTCAGCTGAATAACCATATTCGGAGCTAACAGAGCCCACTGAAACTGAAACACCTAAGTTGCAGGAAGTATTCGTTTCAAAAATTAAGTATATCCTCACAGGGAAACAAAGTGTGAAATGCTTCTGCTTCTGAAACAGATGGTTTTGTTTTAAGAGATACATGTCTTTCTTCAACTCATCTGAATAGGCCTATTTGGAACAACATGAGTCGTAATCCACCTTGAAAACTGTGAAATGCAGCAAGTTTTCCTTTCAGAAACAAACTCAGTTCTCCTAAGAAAACAATGTGCCAGATGCTCCTGCTTCTAACACAGATGGTTTTCTTATGAGAGATACATGATTTTCTTCCACTTAGCTGAAGAGGCCTATTTGAACTAAATGAACTTCTCCCCACGTTGAATACTATGATTGGCAAGATGAATTCTTTCAAAAACTAACTCAATTCTCAGGCAAACAATGTGCTTAATGTTCCTACTTCTAGCACAGATGGTTTTCTTTTGAGAACTACATGTGTTTCTTCCACTTAGCTGAATAGGCCTATTTCAACCAAAATGAGCCTTTTCCGACCTAGAAAACTACGATTTGCAGGAGGTATTCGTTTCCAAAACTAGCTCAATTTTCACACAGAAAAAAATGTGCTAGATGCTCCTGTTTCTAAAGCAGATGGTTTTCTCTATACAGAGACATGTGTTTCTTCCACTTAGCTGACTCGGCCTATTTGGAGCAAACATAGCGCATCTCCACCTTTAACACCCAAGATCCAGGAAGTATTCACTTCAAAACCTAAATCGATCTCACACAGAAACAAACCTAGATATGGCAGCTTCGGACAGGATGACTTTCTTTGGAGAAATGTTGTGTTTCTTCAACTCTGCTGAATATATCTCTTTTGAGCAACATGAGCTGCAATCCACCAGTAAACTATGATTTGCAAGAAGTTTTCCTTTGAAAAACTAACTCAGTTCTCACTGGAAAAGAGTGTGGTAGATGATCTTGCAGATCAACCATCGTCAGACAGAAGGTTGTCTTTTGAGTGGTACATGTGTTTCTTCAACTTAGGTGATTAGGCCTATTTGGAGCAAACAGAGCCCATCTCCACCTTGAAAACTATGATATGCAGGAAGTATTCATTTCAAAAACGAGTGCAATTCTCACTGAAAACAATGTGCTAAGTACTGCCCCTCCATCACAGATGGCTTTTTTTGGTGAGATACATGTGTTTCTTCAACACAGCTGAAATGCCGTACTTGGAGAAAACAGAATCTAAATCCACCTTGAAATAACGAACTTTTAGGAAGTATTCCTTTCAAAAACTAAAATAGTTCTCAAGGAAACAATGCACTAGATGCTTCTGCTACTAACTTAGATGGTTTTCTTTATAGACATCCATGTGTTTCTTAAACTCAACTGAATAGGACTATTTGGAGCAAACAGAAGCTTTCTCCACCTTGAAAACTAAACTTTGCAGGAAGAATTCCTTTCAAACACTAAATAAATTCTCACAGGGAAAAAATCTGCTAGATGTTGCAGCTTCTACCATAGAGGGTTTTCTTTGGAGAGATACATGTGTTTCTTCAGCTCAGTGGAGTAATCATATTTGGAGCAAACACAGTCCATCTCCACCTGAAACACGTAAGATGCAGGAAGTATTCCATTCCAAAACGAATTCAATTCTCACATGGGAACAATCAGTGAGATGCTCCTGCTTCTAACGAGGATGGTTTTCTTTGAGAGAATCATGTGTTTCTTCAACTTAGCTGAAAAGATCAATTTGAAGCAAAAAGAACTTATCTCCACCCTGAAATCTATGATTGGCAGGAAGTATTCCTTTCAAAACTAACTCAACTCTCTCAGGGAAACAACATGCCAAATGCTGCTGCTTCTTACATGGAAGGTTTTCTTTATAGAGGCACATATGTTTCTTCAACTTAGTTGAATAGGCCTATTTGCAGCACACACCACTATCTCCACCTAGAAACACCTAATTAGCAGGAAGTATTCCCTTCAAGACCTAAACCTATTCTCATAGGGAAACCAGGTGCTTGACACGGCAGCCTTGAACAGAGATGATTTTCTTGGGAGGGATGCATGTGTTTCTTCAATTCTGCTGAATAGTCCTGTGTGTAGCAACATTAGCCATAATCCACCTTGAAAAGTGTGATTTTCAAGAAGTATTCCTCTCATAAACTAACTCAGTTCTCCAAGGAGAAAATGTGCTAGATGCTCATGCTTCTAACAGAGACAGTTTTCTTTGGGAGATGCATGTGTTTGTTAAACTCAGCTAAATAGCCCTATTTGGATCAAACAGAGCCTATCTCCTCCTTGAAACACCTAAGTGGCAGAAATTATGTCTTTCAAAAACTAACTCAGTTTCTAGGGAAACAATATAATAGATTCTCCTGCTTATTACATACATGGTTTTCTCTATAGAGTTACATGTGTATCTTCAACTTAGCAGAAAAAGCCTATTTGGAGCAAACATACCCTATCTGCACCTTGAAACACCTACGTTGCAGGAAGTATTCTTTACAAAACCTAAATCGATTCTCACAGGGAAACAATGTGCTAAATGCTGCCGCTTCTAATTAGATGGTTTTCATTGAGGGATAAATGTGCTTTTTCAACTCATCAGAAAAGGCCAATTTGGAGCAAAGGGTCTATCTCCACCTGGAAAACTATGATTTGCAGGATGAATTCCTTTGAAACACTAACTGAATTTTCAAAGGGAAGTAATGTGCTAGATGCTCCTTCTTCTATCATAGACGGTTTTTGGAGGAAACTGACCTGATCTCCACCTGGAAACACCTACGTTGCAGTAAGTACACCTTTCAAAAGCTAAATCGATTCTCATAGGGAAACAGTGTGCCATGGCCTCAGATTCTAAAACAGATGGTTTTATTTGAGGGATACACGTACTTATGGAACTCATCTGAAAAGGCCTATTGGGAGCAAACACAGCCTATCGCCACCCTGGAAACTATGGTTTGCAGGAAGTATAGTTTTCAAAGAGTCAGTGAATTCTCACAGGGAAACAATCTGCTGGAGGCTGCAGCTTCTAACATGGATGGTTTTCTGTGGAGAGATACATTTGTTTCTTCAAGTCAGCTGAATAGGGCCATATGCAGGAACATGAGCACTAATCCACCTTGAAAACTGTGATTTGCAGGAAGTATTCCTGGGAAAACTAACTCAATTCTCACAGAGAAATAATATGCTAGATGCTCCTGCTTCTAACCGAGATGATTTTCTTTTGAGAGATACAAGTGTTTCTTCAACTTAGCTGAACAGTTGAAGACTATGAGTCTTCAACTCATAGTTGAAGTTGGAAGACTATGAGCCTCTCCCATCTTCAAGACTCTGATTTGTAGAATGGATTCTTTCAAGAACTACCTCAGTTCTCATAAGGAAACAAGGTGCTAGATTCTCCTGCTTCAAGCACAGATGGTTGTCTTTGGAGAGATATATGTGTTTCTTCAACTCAGCTGAATAGCCCCATTTGAATCCATCAGAGCCTATCTCCACTATGAAAACTGTGATATGCGGGACATATTCTTTCAAAAACTAACTCAATTCCCAGGCAAAGAATGTGGTAGGTTTTCCTGATTCTAACACAGATGGTTTTCTTTCCAGAGATCTATGTGTTTCATTAAGAGAGCTGAATAGGCCAATTTGAACGAATAGCGCCTAACTTCCTGGCAAACTATGATTTGCAGGAAGAATTCCTTTAAAAAACTAAGTCAATTCTGAGAGGAATGCAATGTGCTAGATGTTCCTTTTTATAACACAAATGGGTTTTTTTTGAGAGATACATGTGATTCTTCAACTCCTCTGAATAGGCCTATTTGGAGCAATATGAACCGTAATCCACCTAGGCAGCTATGAGTCGCAAAAACTAACTCAGTTCTCACAGGGAAACAATGTGCTAGACACTCCTGCTTCTAACACAGATGGTTGTCTTTCGAGAAAAACGTGTGTTTCTTCAACTGAGCTGAATAGGCCTATTTCAAGCAAAATGACCCTTTGCCCACCTTGAAAATGATGACTTGCAGGACGTATTCCTTTCAAAAACTAGTTCAATTCTCATACTGAAACAATGTGTAAAATGCTTCTGCTTCTATCAAAGGTGGTTTTCTTTATACAGATACATGGGTTTCTTCAACTTACCTGACTAGGCCTATTTGGAGCAAACAGAGCCTATCTCCACCTTGAAACACACAAGTTGCAGGAAGTATTCCTTTCAAAACCTATATCGATTCTCACAGGGAAACAATGTGAAAGAAATGGCAGCTACGAACAGAGATGATTTTCTTTGGAGAGATTTATGTGGTTCTTTAACTCAACTGAATAAGCCTATTTGGAGCAACATGAGCAGTACTCCACCTTGAACAATATGATTTGTAGAGTTTACCTTTGAAAAACCAACTCGGATCTCACAGGAAAACAATGTGCTTGATGTACCTACTTCAAACACACATGGGTTTCTTACGAGAGATACATGTGTTTCTTCAACCTAGCTGAACAGGCCTATTTGGAACAAAATGTACTCTTCCCCACCTTGAATACTATGATTTTCAGAATGTATTCTTTCACAAACTTACTCAAATCTCAGGCAAAAAATGTGCTATATGATCCTGCTTCTAACACAGTGGGTTTCCTTTCGAGAGATACATGTGTTTCCACAAGATAGCTGAATGGGCCTATTTGGAGCAAAAGAACCAATTCTCCTGTAAATCTATGATTTGCATGAAGTATTCCTTTCAAAAACTAACTAAATTCTCACAGGGATACATGTGCTGGATCCTGCAGCTTGTAAGGAACCTATGTTTTGCAGGAAGTCTTCCTCTGAAAAACGACTTCAATTCTCACAGGGAAACAATGTGCTAGATGCTCCTGCTTAAAACACAGATGGCTGTCTTTGGAGAGATACATGGTTTTCTTCAACTCAGCTGAATAGGCATATTTGGAACAAAGACAGCCTATCACCACCTTGAAAAATCCACTTTGCAGAATTTGTACCATCCAAAAAATAAGTCTAGTCCTTCAGGGAAATAATGCGCTAGATGCTCCTGCTTCTAACACAGGTGGATTTCTTTGGAGTGGTACATGTATTTCTTCAACTCAGATGAATAGTCCCATATGGATCATACAGAAGCTTTCTCCACGTGGAAACACCCAAGTTGCAAAATTAGGCTTTTCAAATACTAACGCAATTTCGAGGGAAACAATGTACTAGATCCTCCTGCTTCTAAAATACATGGTTATCGTTATAGGGATACATGTGTTACTTCAACTTAGCTGAATACGCCTATTTGGATCAAAGAGACCCTATATGCACCTTGAAACACCTACATTGAAGAAAGATACCTGGTAGAACCTAAATAGATTCTCCAGGGGAAAAATGGGCTTAATGCCACAGCTTCTAACATGGATGGTTTTCAGGAAGGGAAAAATGTGCTTTTTCAGCTCATCTGCAAAGGCCTTTTGGAGCCAACAAATCTATCTCCACCTTGAAAACTATGCTTTGCAGGATGTTTTCCTTTCAAAAACTAACTGAATTTTGACAGGGAAATGATATGCTTGATGCTCCTTCTTCTATCATAGATGGTTTTCTTTCTAGAGATACATGTGTTTCTTAAACTTAGCTGAATAGGCCTTCCTGGAGCAAACAGAGACTATCTCCACCTTGAAAACTGATATACAGGAAGTATTCATTAAAAAAACTAACAGTTCTCACAGGGAAACAATGTGCCACATGCTGCATCTTCTATAACAGATGATTTTCTTTGGAGAGATACATGTGTTTCTTCAACTCAGCTGAATAGCCCTACTTCGAGCAAACAAAGCCTAACACCTCCTTGAAACACCTAAGTTTCAAAACTATTCCCTACAAAAAAACTCAGTTCTCAAAGGTCATCAATGCACTAGATGCTCCTGATTCAAAATTAGATGGTTTTCTTTATAGAGATACATGTGTTTCTTCAACTCAGCGGAGTAGGCCTGTTTGGAGCAAAGAAAGCATTTCTCCACCTTAGAAAGTATGATTTGCAGGAAGTATTTCTTTGAAAAAATAACTCAGTTCTAACAGGGAAACAATGATTTTGATGCTCATGCTCCTAACACACATGGTTTTCATTTGAGCAATATATGTATTTCTTCAACTTAGCTGAATGGGCCTAATTGGGGCAAACAGACCCTATCTCCACCTTGAAACATGTAAATTGCAGGGAGTTTTCCATCAAAAATGAACTCAATTCTCACAGGGAAACAATGTTCTAGATGTTCCTGCTTCTAACACAGATGATTGTCATTGGAGAGATACATGTGTTTCTTCAACTCAGCTGAATAGGCCTATTCGGAACAAAGAGAGATTATCACCACCTTGAAAAATCCACGTTGCAGGAAGTATTCCACTCAGAAATGAACTCAATTCTTTCAGGGAAACAATGTGCTAGATGCTGCTGCTTCTAACACAGATGGTTTACTTTAGAGATATATATGTGTTTCTTCAACTTAGCTGAATATGCCTATTTTGAAAAAAATTCGCTTTTCCCCCCTGTGAAAACTATGATTTGCAGGACGTATTACTTGGGAAAACGAAAACAAGCCTCACAGGAATACAATGTGCTAGGTGCTGCAGCTTCTAACATAGAAGGTTTTCTTTGAAGAGATACATGTGTTTCTTAAACTCAGCTGAATAACCATATTCGGAGCTAACAGAGCCCACTGAAACTGAAACACCTAAGTTGCAGGAAGTATTCCTTTCAAAAATTAAGTATATCTTCACAGGGAAACAAAGTGTGAAATGCTTCTGCTTCTGAAACAGATGGTTTTGTTTTAAGAGATACGTGTCTTTCTTCAACTCATCTGAATAGGCCTATTTGGAACAACATGAGTCGTAATCCACCTTGAAAACTGTGAAATGCAGCAAGTTTTCCTTTCAGAAACAAACTCAGTTCTCCTAAGAAAACAATGTGCCAGATGCTCCTGCTTCTAACACAGATGGTTTTCTTACGAGAGATACATGATTTTCTTCCACTTAGCTGAAGAGGCCTATTTGAACTAAATGAACTTCTCCCCACGTTGAATACTATGATTGGCAAGATGAATTCTTTCAAAAACTAACTCAATTCTCAGGCAAACAATGTGCTTAATGTTCCTACTTCTAGCACAGATGGTTTTCTTTTGAGAACTACATGTGTTTCTTCCACTTAGCTGAATAGGCCTATTTCAACCAAAACGAGCCTTTTCCGACCTAGAAAACTACGATTTGCAGGAGGTATTCGTTTCCAAAACTAGCTCAATTTTCACACAGAAAAAAATGTGCTAGATGCTCCTGTTTCTAAAGCAGATGGTTTTCTCTATACAGAGACATGTGTTTCTTCCACTTAGCTGACTCGGCCTATTTGGAGCAAACATAGCGCATCTCCACCTTTAACACCCAAGATCCAGGAAGTATTCACTTCAAAACCTAAATCGATCTCACACAGAAACAAACCTAGATATGGCAGCTTCGGACAGGATGACTTTCTTTGGAGAAATGTTGTGTTTCTTCAACTCTGCTGAATATATCTCTTTTGAGCAACATGAGCTGCAATCCACCAGTAAACTATGATTTGCAAGAAGTTTTCCTTTGAAAAACTAACTCAGTTCTCACTGGAAAAGAGTGTGGTAGATGATCTTGCAGATCAACCATCGTCAGACAGAAGGTTGTCTTTTGAGTGGTACATGTGTTTCTTCAACTTAGGTGATTAGGCCTATTTGGAGCAAACAGAGCCCATCTCCACCTTGAAAACTATGATATGCAGGAAGTATTCATTTCAAAAACGAATGCAATTCTCACTGAAAACAATGTGCTAAGTACTGCCCCTCCATCACAGATGGGTTTTTTTGAGGAGATACATGTGTTTCTTCAACACAGCTGAAATGCCGTACTTGGAGAAAACAGAATCTAAATCCACCTTGAAATAACGAACTTTTAGGAAGTATTCCTTTCAAAAACTAAAATAGTTCTCAAGGAAACAATGCACTAGATGCTTCTGCTACTAACTTAGATGGTTTTCTTTATAGACATCCATGTGTTTCTTAAACTCAACTGAATAGGACTATTTGGAACAAACAGAAGCTTTCTCCACCTTGAAAACTAAACTTTTCAGGAAGAATTCCTTTCAAACACTAAATAAATTCTCACAGGGAAAAAATCTGCTAGATGTTGCAGCTTCTACCATAGAGGGTTTTCTTTGGAGAGATACATGTGTTTCTTCAACTCAGTGGAGTAATCATATTTGGAGCAAACACAGTCCATCTCCACCTGAAACACGTAAGATGCAGGAAGTATTCCATTCCAAAACGAATTCAATTCTCACATGGGAACAATCAGTGAGATGCTCCTGCTTCTAACGAGGATGGTTTTCTTTGAGAGAATCATGTGTTTCTTCAACTTAGCTGAAAAGATCAATTTGAAGCAAAAAGAACTTATCTCCACCCTGAAATCTATGATTGGCAGGAAGTATTCCTTTCAAAACTAACTCAACTCTCTCAGGGAAACAACATGCCAAATGCTGCTGCTTCTTACATGGAAGGTTTTCTTTATAGAGGCACATATGTTTCTTCAACTTAGTTGAATAGGCCTATTTGCAGCACACACCACTATCTCCACCTAGAAACACCTAATTAGCAGGAAGTATTCCCTTCAAGACCTAAACCTATTCTCATAGGGAAACCAGGTGCTTGACACGGCAGCCTTGAACAGAGATGATTTTCTTGGGAGGGATGCATGTGTTTCTTCAATTCTGCTGAATAGTCCTGTGTGTAGCAACATTAGCCATAATCCACCTTGAAAAGTGTGATTTTCAAGAAGTATTCCTCTCATAAACTAACTCAGTTCTCCAAGGAGAAAATGTGCTAGATGCTCATGCTTCTAACAGAGACAGTTTTCTTTGGGAGATGCATGTGTTTGTTAAACTCAGCTAAATAGCCCTATTTGGATCAAACAGAGCCTATCTCCTCCTTGAAACACCTAAGTGGCAGAAATTATGTCTTTCAAAAACTAACTCAGTTTCTAGGGAAACAATATAATAGATTCTCCTGCTTATTACATACATGGTTTTCTCTATAGAGTTACATGTGTATCTTCAACTTAGCAGAAAAAGCCTATTTGGAGCAAACATACCCTATCTGCACCTTGAAACACCTACGTTGCAGGAAGTATTCTTTACAAAACCTAAATCGATTCTCACAGGGAAACAATGTGCTAAATGCTGCCGCTTCTAATTAGATGGTTTTCATTGAGGGATAAATGTGCTTTTTCAACTCATCAGAAAAGGCCAATTTGGAGCAAAGGGTCTATCTCCACCTGGAAAACTATGATTTGCAGGATGAATTCCTTTGAAACACTAACTGAATTTTCAAAGGGAAGTAATGTGCTAGATGCTCCTTCTTCTATCATAGACGGTTTTTGGAGGAAACTGACCTGATCTCCACCTGGAAACACCTACGTTGCAGTAAGTACACCTTTCAAAAGCTAAATCGATTCTCATAGGGAAACAGTGTGCCATGGCCTCAGATTCTAAAACAGATGGTTTTATTTGAGGGATACACGTACTTATGGAACTCATCTGAAAAGGCCTATTGGGAGCAAACACAGCCTATCGCCACCCTGGAAACTATGGTTTGCAGGAAGTATAGTTTTCAAAGAGTCAGTGAATTCTCACAGGGAAACAATCTGCTGGAGGCTGCAGCTTCTAACATGGATGGTTTTCTGTGGAGAGATACATTTGTTTCTTCAAGTCAGCTGAATAGGGCCATATGCAGGAACATGAGCACTAATCCACCTTGAAAACTGTGATTTGCAGGAAGTATTCCTGGGAAAACTAACTCAATTCTCACAGAGAAATAATATGCTAGATGCTCCTGCTTCTAACCGAGATGATTTTCTTTTGAGAGATACAAGTGTTTCTTCAACTTAGCTGAACAGTTGAAGACTATGAGTCTTCAACTCATAGTTGAAGTTGGAAGACTATGAGCCTCTCCCATCTTCAAGACTCTGATTTGTAGAATGGATTCTTTCAAGAACTACCTCAGTTCTCATAAGGAAACAAGGTGCTAGATTCTCCTGCTTCAAGCACAGATGGTTGTCTTTGGAGAGATATATGTGTTTCTTCAACTCAGCTGAATAGCCCCATTTGAATCCATCAGAGCCTATCTCCACTATGAAAACTGTGATATGCGGGACATATTCTTTCAAAAACTAACTCAATTCCCAGGCAAAGAATGTGGTAGGTTTTCCTGATTCTAACACAGATGGTTTTCTTTCCAGAGATCTATGTGTTTCATTAAGAGAGCTGAATAGGCCAATTTGAACGAATAGCGCCTAACTTCCTGGCAAACTATGACTTGCAGGAAGAATTCCTTTAAAAAACTAAGTCAATTCTGAGATTAATGCAATGTGCTAGATGTTCCTTTTTATAACACAAATGGTTTTTTTTTTGAGAGATACATGTGATTCTTCAACTCCTCTGAATAGGCCTATTTGGAGCAATATGAACCGTAATCCACCTAGGCAGCTATGAGTCGCAAAAACTAACTCAGTTCTCACAGGGAAACAATGTGCTAGACACTCCTGCTTCTAACACAGATGGTTGTCTTTCGAGAAAAACGTGTGTTTCTTCAACTGAGCTGAATAGGCCTATTTCAAGCAAAATGACCCTTTGCCCACCTTGAAAATGATGACTTGCAGGACGTATTCCTTTCAAAAACTAGTTCAATTCTCATACTGAAACAATGTGTAAAATGCTTCTGCTTCTATCAAAGGTGGTTTTCTTTATACAGATACATGGGTTTCTTCAACTTACCTGACTAGGCCTATTTGGAGCAAACAGAGCCTATCTCCACCTTGAAACACACAAGTTGCAGGAAGTATTCCTTTCAAAACCTATATCGATTCTCACAGGGAAACAATGTGAAAGAAATGGCAGCTACGAACAGAGATGATTTTCTTTGGAGAGATTTATGTGGTTCTTTAACTCAACTGAATAAGCCTATTTGGAGCAACATGAGCAGTACTCCACCTTGAAGAATATGATTTGTAGAGTTTACCTTTGAAAAACCAACTCGGATCTCACAGGAAAACAATGTGCTTGATGTACCTACTTCAAACACACATGGGTTTCTTACGAGAGATACATGTGTTTCTTCAACCTAGCTGAACAGGCCTATTTGGAACAAAATGTACTCTTCCCCACCTTGAATACTATGATTTTCAGAATGTATTCTTTCACAAACTTACTCAAATCTCAGGCAAAAAATGTGCTATATGATCCTGCTTCTAACACAGTGGGTTTCCTTTCGAGAGATACATGTGTTTCCACAAGATAGCTGAATGGGCCTATTTGGAGCAAAAGAACCAATTCTCCTGTAAATCTATGATTTGCATGAAGTATTCCTTTCAAAAACTAACTAAATTCTCACAGGGATACATGTGCTGGATCCTGCAGCTTGTAAGGAACCTATGATTTGCAGGAAGTCTTCCTCTGATAAACGACTTCAATTCTCACAGGGAAACAATGTGCTAGATGCTCCTGCTTAAAACACAGATGGCTGTCTTTGGAGAGATACATGGTTTTCTTCAACTCAGCTGAATAGGCATATTTGGAACAAAGACAGCCTATCACCACCTTGAAAAATCCACTTTGCAGAATTTGTACCATCCAAAAAATAAGTCTAGTCCTTCAGGGAAATAATGCGCTAGATGCTCCTGCTTCTAACACAGGTGGATTTCTTTGGACTGGTACATGTATTTCTTCAACTCAGATGAATAGTCCCATATGGATCATACAGAAGCTTTCTCCACGTGGAAACACCCAAGTTGCAAAATTAGGCTTTTCAAATACTAACGCAATTTCGAGGGAAACAATGTACTAGATCCTCCTGCTTCTAAAATACATGGTTATCGTTATAGGGATACATGTGTTACTTCAACTTAGCTGAATACGCCTATTTGGATCAAAGAGACCCTATATGCACCTTGAAACACCTACATTGAAGAAAGATACCTGGTAGAACCTAAATAGATTCTCCAGGGGAAAAATGTGCTTAATGCCGCAGCTTCTAACATGGATGGTTTTCAGGAAGGGAAAAATGTGCTTTTTCAGCTCATCTGCAAAGGCCTTTTGGAGCCAACAAATCTATCTCCACCTTGAAAACTATGCTTTGCAGGATGTTTTCCTTTCAAAAACTAACTGAATTTTGACAGGGAAATGATATGCTTGATGCTCCTTCTTCTATCATAGATGGTTTTCTTTCTAGAGATACATGTGTTTCTTAAACTTAGCTGAATAGGCCTTCCTGGAGCAAACAGAGACTATCTCCACCTTGAAAACTGATATACAGGAAGTATTCATTAAAAAAACTAACAGTTCTCACAGGGAAACAATGTGCCACATGCTGCATGTTCTATAACAGATGATTTTCTTTGGAGAGATACATGTGTTTCTTCAACTCAGCTGAATAGCCCTACTTCGAGCAAACAAAGCCTAACACCTCCTTGAAACACCTAAGTTTCAAAACTATTCCCTACAAAAAAACTCAGTTCTCAAAGGTCATCAATGCACTAGATGCTCCTGATTCAAAATTAGATGGTTTTCTTTATAGAGATACATGTGTTTCTTCAACTCAGCGGAGTAGGCCTGTTTGGAGCAAAGAAAGCCTTTCTCCACCTTAGAAAGTATGATTTGCAGGAAGTATTTCTTTGAAAAAATAACTCAGTTCTAACAGGGAAACAATGATTTTGATGCTCATGCTCCTAACACACATGGTTTTCATTTGAGCAATATATGTATTTCTTCAACTTAGCTGAATGGGCCTAATTGGGGCAAACAGACCCTATCTCCACCTTGAAACATGTAAATTGCAGGGAGTATTCCATCAAAAACGAACTCAATTCTCACAGGGAAACAATGTTCTAGATGTTCCTGCTTCTAACACAGATGATTGTCATTGGAGAGATACATGTGTTTCTTCAACTCAGCTGAATAGGCCTATTCGGAACAAAGAGAGATTATCACCACCTTGAAAAATCCACGTTGCAGGAAGTATTCCACTCAAAAATGAACTCAATTCTTTCAGGGAAACAATGTGCTAGATGCTGCTGCTTCTAACACAGATGGTTTACTTTAGAGATATATATATGTGTTTCTTCAACTTAGCTGAATATGCCTATTTTGAAAAAAATTCGCTTTTCCCCCCTGTGAAAACTATGATTTGCAGAACGTATTACTTGGGAAAACGAAAACAAGCCTCACAGGAATACAATGTGCTAGGTGCTGCAGCTTCTAACATAGAAGGTTTTCTTTGAAGAGATACATGTGTTTCTTAAACTCAGCTGAATAACCATATTCGGAGCTAACAGAGCCCACTGAAACTGAAACACCTAAGTTGCAGGAAGTATTCGTTTCAAAAATTAAGTATATCCTCACAGGGAAACAAAGTGTGAAATGCTTCTGCTTCTGAAACAGATGGTTTTGTTTTAAGAGATACATGTCTTTCTTCAACTCATCTGAATAGGCCTATTTGGAACAACATGAGTCGTAATCCACCTTGAAAACTCAAATGCAGCAAGTTTTCCTTTCAGAAACAAACTCAGTTCTCCTAGGAAAACAATGTGCCAGATGCTCCTGCTTCTAACACAGATGGTTTTCTTACGAGAGATACATGATTTTCTTCCACTTAGCTGAAGAGGCCTATTTGGAACTAAATGAACTTCTCCCCACGTTGAATACTATGATTGGCAAGATGAATTCTTTCAAAAACTAACTCAATTCTCAGGCAAACAATGTGCTTAATGTTCCTACTTCTAGCACAGATGGTTTTCTTTTGAGAACTACATGTGTTTCTTCCACTTAGCTGAATAGACCTATTTCAACCAAAATGAGCCTTTTCCGACCTAGAAAACTACGATTTGCAGGAGGTATTCGTTTCCAAAACTAGCTCAATTTTCACACAGAAAAAAATGTGCTAGATGCTCCTGTTTCTAAAGCAGATGGTTTTCTCTATACAGAGACATGTGTTTCTTCCACTTAGCTGACTCGGCCTATTTGGAGCAAACATAGCGCATCTCCACCTTTAACACCCAAGATCCAGGAAGTATTCACTTCAAAACCTAAATCGATCTCACACAGAAACAAACCTAGATATGGCAGCTTCGGACAGGATGACTTTCTTTGGAGAAATGTTGTGTTTCTTCAACTCTGCTGAATATATCTCTTTTGAGCAACATGAGCTGCAATCCACCAGTAAACTATGATTTGCAAGAAGTTTTCCTTTAAAAAACTAACTCAGTTCTCACTGGAAAAGAGTGTGGTAGATGATCTTGCAGATCAACCATCGTCAGACAGAAGGTTGTCTTTTGAGTGGTACATGTGTTTCTTCAACTTAGGTGATTAGGCCTATTTGGAGCAAACAGAGCCCATCTCCACCTTGAAAACTATGATATGCAGGAAGTATTCATTTCAAAAACGAGTGCAATTCTCACTGAAAACAATGTGCTAAGTACTGCCCCTCCATCACAGATGGCTTTTTTTGGTGAGATACATGTGTTTCTTCAACACAGCTGAAATGCCGTACTTGGAGAAAACAGAATCTAAATCCACCTTGAAATAACGAACTTTTAGGAAGTATTCCTTTCAAAAACTAAAATAGTTCTCAAGGAAACAATGCACTAGATGCTTCTGCTACTAACTTAGATGGTTTTCTTTATAGACATCCATGTGTTTCTTAAACTCAACTGAATAGGACTATTTGGAGCAAACAGAAGCTTTCTCCACCTTGAAAACTAAACTTTTCAGGAAGAATTCCTTTCAAACACTAAATAAATTCTCACAGGGAAAAAATCTGCTAGATGTTGCAGCTTCTACCATAGAGGGTTTTCTTTGGAGAGATACATGTGTTTCTTCAGCTCACTGGAGTAATCATATTTGGAGCAAACACAGTCCATCTCCACCTGAAACACGTAAGATGCAGGAAGTATTCCATTCCAAAACGAATTCAATTCTCACATGGGAACAATCAGTGAGATGCTCCTGCTTCTAACGAGGATGGTTTTCTTTGAGAGAATCATGTGTTTCTTCAACTTAGCTGAAAAGATCAATTTGAAGCAAAAAGAACTTATCTCCACCCTGAAATCTATGATTGGCAGGAAGTATTCCTTTCAAAACTAACTCAACTCTCTCAGGGAAACAACATGCCAAATGCTGCTGCTTCTTACATGGAAGGTTTTCTTTATAGAGGCACATATGTTTCTTCAACTTAGTTGAATAGGCCTATTTGCAGCACACACCACTATCTCCACCTAGAAACACCTAATTAGCAGGAAGTATTCCCTTCAAGACCTAAACCTATTCTCATAGGGAAACCAGGTGCTTGACACGGCAGCCTTGAACAGAGATGATTTTCTTGGGAGGGATGCATGTGTTTCTTCAATTCTGCTGAATAGTCCTGTGTGTAGCAACATTAGCCATAATCCACCTTGAAAAGTGTGATTTTCAAGAAGTATTCCTCTCATAAACTAACTCAGTTCTCCAAGGAGAAAATGTGCTAGATGCTCATGCTTCTAACAGAGATAGTTTTCTTTGGGAGATGCATGTGTTTGTTAAACTCAGCTAAATAGCCCTATTTGGATCAAACAGAGCCTATCTCCTCCTTGAAACACCTAAGTGGCAGAAATTATGTCTTTCAAAAACTAACTCAGTTTCTAGGGAAACAATATAATAGATTCTCCTGCTTATTACATACATGGTTTTCTCTATAGAGTTACATGTGTATCTTCAACTTAGCAGAAAAAGCCTATTTGGAGCAAACATACCCTATCTGCACCTTGAAACACCTACGTTGCAGGAAGTATTCTTTACAAAACCTAAATCGATTCTCACAGGGAAACAATGTGCTAAATGCTGCCGCTTCTAATTAGATGGTTTTCATTGAGGGATAAATGTGCTTTTTCAACTCATCAGAAAAGGCCAATTTGGAGCAAAGGGTCTATCTCCACCTGGAAAACTATGATTTGCAGGATGAATTCCTTTGAAACACTAACTGAATTTTCAAAGGGAAGTAATGTGCTAGATGCTCCTTCTTCTATCATAGACGGTTTTTGGAGGAAACTGACCTGATCTCCACCTGGAAACACCTACGTTGCAGTAAGTACACCTTTCAAAAGCTAAATCGATTCTCATAGGGAAACAGTGTGCCATGGCCTCAGATTCTAAAACAGATGGTTTTATTTGAGGGATACACGTACTTATGGAACTCATCTGAAAAGGCCTATTGGGAGCAAACACAGCCTATCGCCACCCTGGAAACTATGGTTTGCAGGAAGTATAGTTTTCAAAGAGTCAGTGAATTCTCACAGGGAAACAATCTGCTGGAGGCTGCAGCTTCTAACATGGATGGTTTTCTGTGGAGAGATACATTTGTTTCTTCAAGTCAGCTGAATAGGGCCATATGCAGGAACATGAGCACTAATCCACCTTGAAAACTGTGATTTGCAGGAAGTATTCCTGGGAAAACTAACTCAATTCTCACAGAGAAATAATATGCTAGATGCTCCTGCTTCTAACCGAGATGATTTTCTTTTGAGAGATACAAGTGTTTCTTCAACTTAGCTGAACAGTTGAAGACTATGAGTCTTCAACTCATAGTTGAAGTTGGAAGACTATGAGCCTCTCCCATCTTCAAGACTCTGATTTGTAGAATGGATTCTTTCAAGAACTACCTCAGTTCTCATAAGGAAACAAGGTGCTAGATTCTCCTGCTTCAAGCACAGATGATTTTCTTTGGAGAGATTTATGTGGTTCTTTAACTCAACTGAATAAGCCTATTTGGAGCAACATGAGCAGTACTCCACCTTGAAGAATATGATTTGTAGAGTTTACCTTTGAAAAACCAACTCGGATCTCACAGGAAAACAATGTGCTTGATGTACCTACTTCAAACACACATGGGTTTCTTACGAGAGATACATGTGTTTCTTCAACCTAGCTGAACAGGCCTATTTGGAACAAAATGTACTCTTCCCCACCTTGAATACTATGATTTTCAGAATGTATTCTTTCACAAACTTACTCAAATCTCAGGCAAAAAATGTGCTATATGATCCTGCTTCTAACACAGTGGGTTTCCTTTCGAGAGATACATGTGTTTCCACAAGATAGCTGAATGGGCCTATTTGGAGCAAAAGAACCAATTCTCCTGTAAATCTATGATTTGCATGAAGTATTCCTTTCAAAAACTAACTAAATTCTCACAGGGATACATGTGCTGGATCCTGCAGCTTGTAAGGAACCTATGATTTGCAGGAAGTCTTCCTCTGATAAACGACTTCAACTCTCTCAAGGAAACAATGTGCTAGATGCTCCTGCTTAAAACACAGATGGCTGTCTTTGGAGAGATACATGTTTTTCTTCAACTCAGCTGAATAGGCATATTTGGAACAAAGACAGCGTATCACCACCTTGAAAAATCCACTTGGCAGAATTTGTACCTTCCAAAAAATAAGTCTAGTCCTTCAGGGAAATAATGCGCTAGATGCTCCTGCTTCTAACACAGGTGGATTTCTTTGGAGTGGTACATGTATTTCTTCAACTCTGATGAATAGTCCCATATGGATCATACAGAAGCTTTCTCCACGTGGAAACACCCAAGTTGCAAAATTAGGCTTTTCAAATACTAACGCAATTTCGAGGGAAACAATGTACTAGATCCTCCTGCTTCTAAAATACATGGTTATCGTTATAGGGATACATGTGTTACTTCAACTTAGCTGAATACGCCTATTTGGATCAAAGAGACCCTATATGCACCTTGAAACACCTACATTGAAGAAAGATACCTGGTAGAACCTAAATAGATTCTCCAGGGGAAAAATGTGCTTAATGCCGCAGCTTCTAACATGGATGGTTTTCATGAAGGGAAAAATGTGCTTTTTCAGCTCATCTGCAAAGGCCTTTTGGAGCCAACAAATCTATCTCCACCTTGAAAACTATGCTTTGCAGGATGTTTTCCTTTCAAAAACTAACTGAATTTTGACAGGGAAATGATATGCTTGATGCTCCTTCTTCTATCATAGATGGTTTTCTTTCTAGAGATACATGTGTTTCTTAAACTTAGCTGAATAGGCCTTCCTGGAGCAAACAGAGACTATCTCCACCTTGAAAACTGATATACAGGAAGTATTCATTAAAAAAACTAACAGTTCTCACAGGGAAACAATGTGCCACATGCTGCATCTTCTATAACAGATGATTTTCTTTGGAGAGTTACATGTGTTTCTTCAACTCAGCTGAATAGCCCTACTTCGAGCAAACAAAGCCTAACACCTCCTTGAAACACCTAAGTTTCAAAACTATTCCCTACAAAAAAACTCAGTTCTCAAAGGTCATCAATGCACTAGATGCTCCTGATTCAAAATTAGATGGTTTTCTTTATAGAGATACATGTGTTTCTTCAACTCAGCGGAGTAGGCCTGTTTGGAGCGAAGAAAGCCTTTCTCCACCTTAGAAAGTATGATTTGCAGGAAGTATTTCTTTGAAAAAATAACTCAGTTCTAACAGGGAAACAATGATTTTGATGCTCATGCTCCTAACACACATGGTTTTCATTTGAGCAATATATGTATTTCTTCAACTTAGCTGAATGGGCCTAATTGGGGCAAACAGACCCTATCTCCACCTTGAAACATGTAAATTGCAGGGAGTATTCCATCAAAAACGAACTCAATTCTCACAGGGAAACAATGTTCTTCTAGATGCTCCTGCTTCTAACACAGATGATTGTCATTGGAGAGATACATGTGTTTCTTCAACTCAGCTGAATAGGCCTATTCGGAACAAAGAGAGATTATCACCACCTTGAAAAATCCACGTTGCAGGAAGTATTCCACTCAAAAATGAACTCAATTCTTTCAGGGAAACAATGTGCTAGATGCTGCTGCTTCTAACACAGATGGTTTACTTTAGAGATATATATATGTGTTTCTTCAACTTAGCTGAATATGCCTATTTTGAAAAACATTCGCTTTTCCCCCCTGTGAAAACTATGATTTGCAGGACGTATTACTTGGGAAAACGAAAACAAGCCTCACAGGAATACAATGTGCTAGGTGCTGCAGCTTCTAACATAGAAGGTTTTCTTTGAAGAGATACATGTGTTTCTTAAACTCAGCTGAATAACCATATTCGGAGCTAACAGAGCCCACTGAAACTGAAACACCTAAGTTGCAGGAAGTATTCGTTTCAAAAATTAAGTATATCCTCACAGGGAAACAAAGTGTGAAATGCTTCTGCTTCTGAAACAGATGGTTTTGTTTTAAGAGATACATGTCTTTCTTCAACTCATCTGAATAGGCCTATTTGGAACAACATGAGTCGTAATCCACCTTGAAAACTGTGAAATGCAGCAAGTTTTCCTTTCAGAAACAAACTCAGTTCTCCTAGGAAAACAATGTGCCAGATGCTCCTGCTTCTAACACAGATGGTTTTCTTATGAGAGATACATGATTTTCTTCCACTTAGCTGAAGAGGCCTATTTGAACTAAATGAACTTCTCCCCACGTTGAATACTATGATTGGCAAGATGAATTCTTTCAAAAACTAACTCAATTCTCAGGCAAACAATGTGCTTAATGTTCCTACTTCTAGCACAGATGGTTTTCTTTTGAGAACTACATGTGTTTCTTCCACTTAGCTGAATAGGCCTATTTCAACCAAAATGAGCCTTTTCCGACCTACAAAACTATGATTTGCAGGAGGTATTCGTTTCCAAAACTAGCTCAATTTTCACACAGAAAAAAATGTGCTAGATGCTCCTGTTTCTAAAGCAGATGGTTTTCTCTATACAGAGACATGTGTTTCTTCCACTTAGCTGACTCGGCCTATTTGGAGCAAACATAGCGCATCTCCACCTTTAACACCCAAGATCCAAGAAGTATTCACTTCAAAACCTAAATCGATCTCACACAGAAACAAACCTAGATATGGCAGCTTCGGACAGGATGACTTTCTTTGGAGAAATGTTGTGTTTCTTCAACTCTGCTGAATATATCTCTTTTGAGCAACATGAGCTGCAATCCACCAGTAAACTATGATTTGCAAGAAGTTTTCCTTTGAAAAACTAACTCAGTTCTCACTGGAAAAGAGTGTGGTAGATGATCTTGCAGATCAACCATCGTCAGACAGAAGGTTGTCTTTTGAGTGGTACATGTGTTTCTTCAACTTAGGTGATTAGGCCTATTTGGAGCAAACAGAGCCCATCTCCACCTTGAAAACTATGATATGCAGGAAGTATTCATTTCAAAAACGAATGCAATTCTCACTGAAAACAATGTGCTAAGTACTGCCCCTCCATCACAGATGGGTTTTTTTGAGGAGATACATGTGTTTCTTCAACACAGCTGAAATGCCGTACTTGGAGAAAACAGAATCTAAATCCACCTTGAAATAACGAACTTTTAGGAAGTATTCCTTTCAAAAACTAAAATAGTTCTCAAGGAAACAATGCACTAGATGCTTCTGCTACTAACTTAGATGGTTTTCTTTATAGACATCCATGTGTTTCTTAAACTCAACTGAATAGGACTATTTGGAGCAAACAGAAGCTTTCTCCACCTTGAAAACTAAACTTTGCAGGAAGAATTCCTTTCAAACACTAAATAAATTCTCACAGGGAAAAAATCTGCTAGATGTTGCAGCTTCTACCATAGAGGGTTTTCTTCGGAGAGATACATGTGTTTCTTCAACTCAGTGGAGTAATCATATTTGGAGCAAACACAGTCCATCTCCACCTGAAACACGTAAGATGCAGGAAGTATTCCATTCCAAAACGAATTCAATTCTCACATGGGAACAATCAGTGAGATGCTCCTGCTTCTAACGAGGATGGTTTTCTTTGAGAGAATCATGTGTTTCTTCAACTTAGCTGAAAAGATCAATTTGAAGCAAAAAGAACTTATCTCCACCCTGAAATCTATGATTGGCAGGAAGTATTCCTTTCAAAACTAACTCAACTCTCTCAGGGAAACAACATGCCAAATGCTGCTGCTTCTTACATGGAAGGTTTTCTTTATAGAGGCACATATGTTTCTTCAACTTAGTTGAATAGGCCTATTTGCAGCACACACCACTATCTCCACCTAGAAACACCTAATTAGCAGGAAGTATTCCCTTCAAGACCTAAACCTATTCTCATAGGGAAACCAGGTGCTTGACACGGCAGCCTTGAACAGAGATGATTTTCTTGGGAGGGATGCATGTGTTTCTTCAATTCTGCTGAATAGTCCTGTGTGTAGCAACATTAGCCATAATCCACCTTGAAAAGTGTGATTTTCAAGAAGTATTCCTCTCATAAACTAACTCAGTTCTCCAAGGAAAAAATGTGCTTGATGCTCATGCTTCTAACAGAGATAGTTTTCTTTGGGAGATGTATGTGTTTGTTAAACTCAGCTAAATAGCCCTATTTGGATCAAACAGAGCCTATCTCCTCCTTGAAACACCTAAGTGGCAGAAATTATGTCTTTCAAAAACTAACTCAGTTTCTAGGGAAACAATATAATAGATTCTCCTGCTTATTACATACATGGTTTTCTCTATAGAGTTACATGTGTATCTTCAACTTAGCAGAAAAAGCCTATTTGGAGCAAACATACCCTATCTGCACCTTGAAACACCTACGTTGCAGGAAGTATTCTTTACAAAACCTAAATCGATTCTCACAGGGAAACAATGTGCTAAATGCTGCCGCTTCTAACATAGATGGTTTTCATTGAGGGATAAATGTGCTTTTTCAACTCATCAGAAAAGGCCAATTTGGAGCAAAGGGTCTATCTCCACCTGGAAAACTATGATTTGCAGGATGAATTCCTTTGAAACACTAACTGAATTTTCAAAGGGAAGTAATGTGCTAGATGCTCCTTCTTCTATCATAGACGGTTTTTGGAGGAAACTGACCTGATCTCCACCTGGAAACACCTATGTTGCAGTAAGTACACCTTTCAAAAGCTAAATCGATTCTCATAGGGAAACAGTGTGCCATGGCCTCAGATTCTAAAACAGATGGTTTTATTTGAGGGATACACGTACTTATGGAACTCATCTGAAAAGGCCTATTGGGAGCAAACACAGCCTATCGCCACCCTGGAAACTATGGTTTGCAGGAAGTATAGTTTTCAAAGAGTCAGTGAATTCTCACAGGGAAACAATCTGCTGGAGGCTGCAGCTTCTAACACGGATGGTTTTCTGTGGAGAGATACATTTGTTTCTTCAAGTCAGCTGAATAGGGCCATATGCAGGAACATGAGCACTAATCCACCTTGAAAACTGTGATTTGCAGGAAGTATTCCTGGGAAAACTAACTCAATTCTCACAGAGAAATAATATGCTAGATGCTCCTGCTTCTAACCGAGATGATTTTCTTTTGAGAGATACAAGTGTTTCTTCAACTTAGCTGAACAGTTGAAGACTATGAGTCTTCAACTCATAGTTGAAGTTGGAAGACTATGAGCCTCTCCCATCTTCAAGACTCTGATTTGTAGAATGGATTCTTTCAAGAACTACCTCAGTTCTCATAAGGAAACAAGGTGCTAGATTCTCCTGCTTCAAGCACAGATGGTTGTCTTTGGAGAGATATATGTGTTTCTTCAACTCAGCTGAATAGCCCCATTTGAATCCATCAGAGCCTATCTCCACTATGAAAACTGTGATATGCGGGACATATTCTTTCAAAAACTAACTCAATTCCCAGGCAAAGAATGTGGTAGGTTTTCCTGATTCTAACACAGATGGTTTTCTTTCCAGAGATCTATGTGTTTCATTAAGAGAGCTGAATAGGCCAATTTGAACGAATAGCGCCTAACTTCCTGGCAAACTATGATTTGCAGGAAGAATTCCTTTAAAAAACTAAGTCAATTCTGAGAGGAATGCAATGTGCTAGATGTTCCTTTTTATAACACAAATGGTTTTTTTTCGAGAGATACATGTGATTCTTCAACTCCTCTGAATAGGCCTATTTGGAGCAATATGAACCGTAATCCACCTAGGCAGCTATGAGTCGCAAAAACTAACTCAGTTCTCACAGGGAAACAACGTGCTAGACACTCCTGCTTCTAACACAGATGGTTGTCTTTCGAGAAAAACGTGTGTTTCTTCAACTGAGCTGAATAGGCCTATTTCAAGCAAAATGACCCTTTGCCCACCTTGAAAATGATGACTTGCAGGACGTATTCCTTTCAAAAACTAGTTCAATTCTCATACTGAAACAATGTGTAAAATGCTTCTGCTTCTATCAAAGGTGGTTTTCTTTATACAGATACATGGGTTTCTTCAACTTACCTGACTAGGCCTATTTGGAGCAAACAGAGCCTATCTCCACCTTGAAACACACAAGTTGCAGGAAGTATTCCTTTCAAAACCTATATCGATTCTCACAGGGAAACAATGTGAAAGAAATGGCAGCTACGAACAGAGATGATTTTCTTTGGAGAGATTTATGTGGTTCTTTAACTCAACTGAATAAGCCTATTTGGAGCAACATGAGCAGTACTCCACCTTGAACAATATGATTTGTAGAGTTTACCTTTGAAAAACCAACTCGGATCTCACAGGAAAACAATGTGCTTGATGTACCTACTTCAAACACACATGGGTTTCTTACGAGAGATACATGTGTTTCTTCAACCTAGCTGAACAGGCCTATTTGGAACAAAATGTACTCTTCCCCACCTTGAATACTATGATTTTCAGAATGTATTCTTTCACAAACTTACTCAAATCTCAGGCAAAAAATGTGCTATATGATCCTGCTTCTAACACAGTGGGTTTCCTTTCGAGAGATACATGTGTTTCCACAAGATAGCTGAATGGGCCTATTTGGAGCAAAAGAACCAATTCTCCTGTAAATCTATGATTTGCATGAAGTATTCCTTTCAAAAACTAACTAAATTCTCACAGGGATACATGTGCTGGATCCTGCAGCTTGTAAGGAACCTATGATTTGCAGGAAGTCTTCCTCTGATAAACGACTTCAATTCTCACAGGGAAACAATGTGCTAGATGCTCCTGCTTAAAACACAGATGGCTGTCTTTGGAGAGATACATGTTTTTCTTCAACTCAGCTGAATAGGCATATTTGGAACAAAGACAGCCTATCACCACCTTGAAAAATCCACTTTGCAGAATTTGTACCTTCCAAAAAATAAGTCTAGTCCTTCAGGGAAATAATGCGCTAGATGCTCCTGCTTCTAACACAGGTGGATTTCTTTGGAGTGGTACATGTATTTCTTCAACTCAGATGAATAGTCCCATATGGATCATACAGAAGCTTTCTCCACGTGGAAACACCCAAGTTGCAAAATTAGGCTTTTCAAATACTAACGCAATTTCGAGGGAAACAATGTACTAGATCCTCCTGCTTCTAAAATACATGGTTATCGTTATAGGGATACATGTGTTACTTCAACTTAGCTGAATACGCCTATTTGGATCAAAGAGACCCTATATGCACCTTGAAACACCTACATTGAAGAAAGATACCTGGTAGAACCTAAATAGATTCTCCAGGGGAAAAATGTGCTTAATGCCGCAGCTTCTAACATGGATGGTTTTCATGAAGGGAAAAATGTGCTTTTTCAGCTCATCTGCAAAGGCCTTTTGGAGCCAACAAATCTATCTCCACCTTGAAAACTATGCTTTGCAGGATGTTTTCCTTTCAAAAACTAACTGAATTTTGACAGGGAAATGATATGCTTGATGCTCCTTCTTCTATCATAGATGGTTTTCTTTCTAGAGATACATGTGTTTCTTAAACTTAGCTGAATAGGCCTTCCTGGAGCAAACAGAGACTATCTCCACCTTGAAAACTGATATACAGGAAGTATTCATTAAAAAAACTAACAGTTCTCACAGGGAAACAATGTGCCACATGCTGCATGTTCTATAACAGATGATTTTCTTTGGAGAGTTACATGTGTTTCTTCAACTCAGCTGAATAGCCCTACTTCGAGCAAACAAAGCCTAACACCTCCTTGAAACACCTAAGTTTCAAAACTATTCCCTACAAAAAAACTCAGTTCTCAAAGGTCATCAATGCACTAGATGCTCCTGATTCAAAATTAGATGGTTTTCTTTATAGAGATACATGTGTTTCTTCAACTCAGCGGAGTAGGCCTGTTTGGAGCGAAGAAAGCCTTTCTCCACCTTAGAAAGTATGATTTGCAGGAAGTATTTCTTTGAAAAAATAACTCAGTTCTAACAGGGAAACAATGATTTTGATGCTCATGCTCCTAACACACATGGTTTTCATTTGAGCAATATATGTATTTCTTCAACTTAGCTGAATGGGCCTAATTGGGGCAAACAGACCCTATCTCCACCTTGAAACATGTAAATTGCAGGGAGTATTCCATCAAAAACGAACTCAATTCTCACAGGGAAACAATGTTCTTCTAGATGCTCCTGCTTCTAACACAGATGATTGTCATTGGAGAGATACATGTGTTTCTTCAACTCAGCTGAATAGGCCTATTCGGAACAAAGAGAGATTATCACCACCTTGAAAAATCCACGTTGCAGGAAGTATTCCACTCAAAAATGAACTCAATTCTTTCAGGGAAACAATGTGCTAGATGCTGCTGCTTCTAACACAGATGGTTTACTTTAGAGATATATATATGTGTTTCTTCAACTTAGCTGAATATGCCTATTTTGAAAAACATTCGCTTTTCCCCCCTGTGAAAACTATGATTTGCAGGACGTATTACTTGGGAAAACGAAAACAAGCCTCACAGGAATACAATGTGCTAGGTGCTGCAGCTTCTAACATAGAAGGTTTTCTTTGAAGAGATACATGTGTTTCTTAAACTCAGCTGAATAACCATATTCGGAGCTAACAGAGCCCACTGAAACTGAAACACCTAAGTTGCAGGAAGTATTCGTTTCAAAAATTAAGTATATCCTCACAGGGAAACAAAGTGTGAAATGCTTCTGCTTCTGAAACAGATGGTTTTGTTTTAAGAGATACATGTCTTTCTTCAACTCATCTGAATAGGCCTATTTGGAACAACATGAGTCGTAATCCACCTTGAAAACTGTGAAATGCAGCAAGTTTTCCTTTCAGAAACAAACTCAGTTCTCCTAGGAAAACAATGTGCCAGATGCTCCTGCTTCTAACACAGATGGTTTTCTTATGAGAGATACATGATTTTCTTCCACTTAGCTGAAGAGGCCTATTTGAACTAAATGAACTTCTCCCCACGTTGAATACTATGATTGGCAAGATGAATTCTTTCAAAAACTAACTCAATTCTCAGGCAAACAATGTGCTTAATGTTCCTACTTCTAGCACAGATGGTTTTCTTTTGAGAACTACATGTGTTTCTTCCACTTAGCTGAATAGGCCTATTTCAACCAAAATGAGCCTTTTCCGACCTACAAAACTATGATTTGCAGGAGGTATTCGTTTCCAAAACTAGCTCAATTTTCACACAGAAAAAAATGTGCTAGATGCTCCTGTTTCTAAAGCAGATGGTTTTCTCTATACAGAGACATGTGTTTCTTCCACTTAGCTGACTCGGCCTATTTGGAGCAAACATAGCGCATCTCCACCTTTAACACCCAAGATCCAGGAAGTATTCACTTCAAAACCTAAATCGATCTCACACAGAAACAAACCTAGATATGGCAGCTTCGGACAGGATGACTTTCTTTGGAGAAATGTTGTGTTTCTTCAACTCTGCTGAATATATCTCTTTTGAGCAACATGAGCTGCAATCCACCAGTAAACTATGATTTGCAAGAAGTTTTCCTTTGAAAAACTAACTCAGTTCTCACTGGAAAAGAGTGTGGTAGATGATCTTGCAGATCAACCATCGTCAGACAGAAGGTTGTCTTTTGAGTGGTACATGTGTTTCTTCAACTTAGGTGATTAGGCCTATTTGGAGCAAACAGAGCCCATCTCCACCTTGAAAACTATGATATGCAGGAAGTATTCATTTCAAAAACGAATGCAATTCTCACTGAAAACAATGTGCTAAGTACTGCCCCTCCATCACAGATGGGTTTTTTTGGTGAGATACATGTGTTTCTTCAACACAGCTGAAATGCCGTACTTGGAGAAAACAGAATCTAAATCCACCTTGAAATAACGAACTTTTAGGAAGTATTCCTTTCAAAAACTAAAATAGTTCTCAAGGAAACAATGCACTAGATGCTTCTGCTACTAACTTAGATGGTTTTCTTTATAGACATCCATGTGTTTCTTAAACTCAACTGAATAGGACTATTTGGAGCAAACAGAAGCTTTCTCCACCTTGAAAACTAAACTTTGCAGGAAGAATTCCTTTCAAACACTAAATAAATTCTCACAGGGAAAAAATCTGCTAGATGTTGCAGCTTCTACCATAGAGGGTTTTCTTCGGAGAGATACATGTGTTTCTTCAACTCAGTGGAGTAATCATATTTGGAGCAAACACAGTCCATCTCCACCTGAAACACGTAAGATGCAGGAAGTATTCCATTCCAAAACGAATTCAATTCTCACATGGGAACAATCAGTGAGATGCTCCTGCTTCTAACGAGGATGGTTTTCTTTGAGAGAATCATGTGTTTCTTCAACTTAGCTGAAAAGATCAATTTGAAGCAAAAAGAACTTATCTCCACCCTGAAATCTATGATTGGCAGGAAGTATTCCTTTCAAAACTAACTCAACTCTCTCAGGGAAACAACATGCCAAATGCTGCTGCTTCTTACATGGAAGGTTTTCTTTATAGAGGCACATATGTTTCTTCAACTTAGTTGAATAGGCCTATTTGCAGCACACACCACTATCTCCACCTAGAAACACCTAATTAGCAGGAAGTATTCCCTTCAAGACCTAAACCTATTCTCATAGGGAAACCAGGTGCTTGACACGGCAGCCTTGAACAGAGATGATTTTCTTGGGAGGGATGCATGTGTTTCTTCAATTCTGCTGAATAGTCCTGTGTGTAGCAACATTAGCCATAATCCACCTTGAAAAGTGTGATTTTCAAGAAGTATTCCTCTCATAAACTAACTCAGTTCTCCAAGGAGAAAATGTGCTAGATGCTCATGCTTCTAACAGAGATAGTTTTCTTTGGGAGATGCATGTGTTTGTTAAACTCAGCTAAATAGCCCTATTTGGATCAAACAGAGCCTATCTCCTCCTTGAAACACCTAAGTGGCAGAAATTATGTCTTTCAAAAACTAACTCAGTTTCTAGGGAAACAATATAATAGATTCTCCTGCTTATTACATACATGGTTTTCTCTATAGAGTTACATGTGTATCTTCAACTTAGCAGAAAAAGCCTATTTGGAGCAAACATACCCTATCTGCACCTTGAAACACCTACGTTGCAGGAAGTATTCTTTACAAAACCTAAATCGATTCTCACAGGGAAACAATGTGCTAAATGCTGCCGCTTCTAACATAGATGGTTTTCATTGAGGGATAAATGTGCTTTTTCAACTCATCAGAAAAGGCCAATTTGGAGCAAAGGGTCTATCTCCACCTGGAAAACTATGATTTGCAGGATGAATTCCTTTGAAACACTAACTGAATTTTCAAAGGGAAGTAATGTGCTAGATGCTCCTTCTTCTATCATAGACCGTTTTTGGAGGAAACTGACCTGATCTCCACCTGGAAACACCTACGTTGCAGTAAGTACACCTTTCAAAAGCTAAATCGATTCTCATAGGGAAACAGTGTGCCATGGCCTCAGATTCTAAAACAGATGGTTTTATTTGAGGGATACACGTACTTATGGAACTCATCTGAAAAGGCCTATTGGGAGCAAACACAGCCTATCGCCACCCTGGAAACTATGGTTTGCAGGAAGTATAGTTTTCAAAGAGTCAGTGAATTCTCACAGGGAAACAATCTGCTGGAGGCTGCAGCTTCTAACATGGATGGTTTTCTGTGGAGAGATACATTTGTTTCTTCAAGTCAGCTGAATAGGGCCATATGCAGGAACATGAGCACTAATCCACCTTGAAAACTGTGATTTGCAGGAAGTATTCCTGGGAAAACTAACTCAATTCTCACAGAGAAATAATATGCTAGATGCTCCTGCTTCTAACCGAGATGATTTTCTTTTGAGAGATACAAGTGTTTCTTCAACTTAGGTGAACAGTTGAAGACTATGAGTCTTCAACTCATAGTTGAAGTTGGAAAACTATGAGCCTCTCCCATCTTCAAGACTCTGATTTGTAGAATGGATTCTTTCAAGAACTACCTCAGTTCTCATAAGGAAACAAGGTGCTAGATTCTCCTGCTTCAAGCACAGATGGTTGTCTTTGGAGAGATATATGTGTTTCTTCAACTCAGCTGAATAGCCCCATTTGAATCCATCAGAGCCTATCTCCACTATGAAAACTGTGATATGCGGGACATATTCTTTCAAAAACTAACTCAATTCCCAGGCAAAGAATGTGGTAGGTTTTCCTGATTCTAACACAGATGGTTTTCTTTCCAGAGATCTATGTGTTTCATTAAGAGAGCTGAATAGGCCAATTTGAACGAATAGCGCCTAACTTCCTGGCAAACTATGACTTGCAGGAAGAATTCCTTTAAAAAACTAAGTCAATTCTGAGAGGAATGCAATGTGCTAGATGTTCCTTTTTATAACACAAATGGTTTTTTTTTGAGAGATACATGTGATTCTTCAACTCCTCTGAATAGGCCTATTTGGAGCAATATGAACCGTAATCCACCTAGGCAGCTATGAGTCGCAAAAACTAACTCAGTTCTCACAGGGAAACAATGTGCTAGACACTCCTGCTTCTAACACAGATGGTTGTCTTTCGAGAAAAACGTGTGTTTCTTCAACTGAGCTGAATAGGCCTATTTCAAGCAAAATGACCCTTTGCCCACCTTGAAAATGATGACTTGCAGGACGTATTCCTTTCAAAAACTAGTTCAATTCTCATACTGAAACAATGTGTAAAATGCTTCTGCTTCTATCAAAGGTGGTTTTCTTTATACAGATACATGGGTTTCTTCAACTTACCTGACTAGGCCTATTTGGAGCAAACAGAGCCTATCTCCACCTTGAAACACACAAGTTGCAGGAAGTATTCCTTTCAAAACCTATATCGATTCTCACAGGGAAACAATGTGAAAGAAATGGCAGCTACGAACAGAGATGATTTTCTTTGGAGAGATTTATGTGGTTCTTTAACTCAACTGAATAAGCCTATTTGGAGCAACATGAGCAGTACTCCACCTTGAAGAATATGATTTGTAGAGTTTACCTTTGAAAAACCAACTCGGATCTCACAGGAAAACAATGTGCTTGATGTACCTACTTCAAACACACATGGGTTTCTTACGAGAGATACATGTGTTTCTTCAACCTAGCTGAACAGGCCTATTTGGAACAAAATGTACTCTTCCCCACCTTGAATACTATGATTTTCAGAATGTATTCTTTCACAAACTTACTCAAATCTCAGGCAAAAAATGTGCTATATGATCCTGCTTCTAACACAGTGGGTTTCCTTTCGAGAGATACATGTGTTTCCACAAGATAGCTGAATGGGCCTATTTGGAGCAAAAGAACCAATTCTCCTGTAAATCTATGATTTGCATGAAGTATTCCTTTCAAAAACTAACTAAATTCTCACAGGGATACATGTGCTGGATCCTGCAGCTTGTAAGGAACCTATGTTTTGCAGGAAGTCTTCCTCTGAAAAACGACTTCAATTCTCACAGGGAAACAATGTGCTAGATGCTCCTGCTTAAAACACAGATGGCTGTCTTTGGAGAGATACATGGTTTTCTTCAACTCAGCCGAATAGGCATATTTGGAACAAAGACAGCCTATCACCACCTTGAAAAATCCACTTTGCAGAATTTGTACCTTCCAAAAAATAAGTCTAGTCCTTCAGGGAAATAATGCGCTAGATGCTCCTGCTTCTAACACAGGTGGATTTCTTTGGAGTGGTACATGTATTTCTTCAACTCAGATGAATAGTCCCATATGGATCATACAGAAGCTTTCTCCACGTGGAAACACCCAAGTTGCAAAATTAGGCTTTTCAAATACTAACGCAATTTCGAGGGAAACAATGTACTAGATCCTCCTGCTTCTAAAATACATGGTTATCGTTATAGGGATACATGTGTTACTTCAACTTAGCTGAATACGCCTATTTGGATCAAAGAGACCCTATATGCACCTTGAAACACCTACATTGAAGAAAGATACCTGGTAGAACCTAAATAGATTCTCCAGGGGAAAAATGTGCTTAATGCCGCAGCTTCTAACATGGATGGTTTTCATGAAGGGAAAAATGTGCTTTTTCAGCTCATCTGCAAAGGCCTTTTGGAGCCAACAAATCTATCTCCACCTTGAAAACTATGCTTTGCAGGATGTTTTCCTTTCAAAAACTAACTGAATTTTGACAGGGAAATGATATGCTTGATGCTCCTTCTTCTATCATAGATGGTTTTCTTTCTAGAGATACATGTGTTTCTTAAACTTAGCTGAATAGGCCTTCCTGGAGCAAACAGAGACTATCTCCACCTTGAAAACTGATATACAGGAAGTATTCATTAAAAAAACTAACAGTTCTCACAGGGAAACAATGTGCCACATGCTGCATCTTCTATAACAGATGATTTTCTTTGGAGAGTTACATGTGTTTCTTCAACTCAGCTGAATAGCCCTACTTCGAGCAAACAAAGCCTAACACCTCCTTGAAACACCTAAGTTTCAAAACTATTCCCTACAAAAAAACTCAGTTCTCAAAGGTCATCAATGCACTAGATGCTCCTGATTCAAAATTAGATGGTTTTCTTTATAGAGATACATGTGTTTCTTCAACTCAGCGGAGTAGGCCTGTTTGGAGCGAAGAAAGCCTTTCTCCACCTTAGAAAGTATGATTTGCAGGAAGTATTTCTTTGAAAAAATAACTCAGTTCTAACAGGGAAACAATGATTTTGATGCTCATGCTCCTAACACACATGGTTTTCATTTGAGCAATATATGTATTTCTTCAACTTAGCTGAATGGGCCTAATTGGGGCAAACAGACCCTATCTCCACCTTGAAACATGTAAATTGCAGGGAGTATTCCATCAAAAACGAACTCAATTCTCACAGGGAAACAATGTTCTTCTAGATGCTCCTGCTTCTAACACAGATGATTGTCATTGGAGAGATACATGTGTTTCTTCAACTCAGCTGAATAGGCCTATTCGGAACAAAGAGAGATTATCACCACCTTGAAAAATCCACGTTGCAGGAAGTATTCCACTCAAAAATGAACTCAATTCTTTCAGGGAAACAATGTGCTAGATGCTGCTGCTTCTAACACAGATGGTTTGCTTTAGAGATATATATATGTGTTTCTTCAACTTAGCTGAATATGCCTATTTTGAAAAAAATTCGCTTTTCCCCCCTGTGAAAACTATGATTTGCAGGACGTATTACTTGGGAAAACGAAAACAAGCCTCACAGGAATACAATGTGCTAGGTGCTGCAGCTTCTAACATAGAAGGTTTTCTTTGAAGAGATACATGTGTTTCTTAAACTCAGCTGAATAACCATATTCGGAGCTAACAGAGCCCACTGAAACTGAAACCCCTAAGTTGCAGGAAGTATTCGTTTCAAAAATTAAGTATATCCTCACAGGGAAACAAAGTGTGAAATGCTTCTGCTTCTGAAACAGATGGTTTTGTTTTAAGAGATACATGTCTTTCTTCAACTCATCTGAATAGGCCTATTTGGAACAACATGAGTCGTAATCCACCTTGAAAACTGTGAAATGCAGCAAGTTTTCCTTTCAGAAACAAACTCAGTTCTCCTAAGAAAACAATGTGCCAGATGCTCCTGCTTCTAACACAGATGGTTTTCTTATGAGAGATACATGATTTTCTTCCA
The DNA here is from genome assembly GCF_047511655.1 of Castor canadensis. Taxonomy (NCBI): domain Eukaryota; kingdom Metazoa; phylum Chordata; class Mammalia; order Rodentia; family Castoridae; genus Castor; species Castor canadensis. The sequence goes on from NC_133403.1 coordinate 17,688,820, forward strand.
CTTAGCTGAAGAGGCCTATTTGAACTAAATGAACTTCTCCCCACGTTGAATACTATGATTGGCAAGATGAATTCTTTCAAAAACTAACTCAATTCTCAGGCAAACAATGTGCTTAATGTTCCTACTTCTAGCACAGATGGTTTTCTTTGGAGAACTACATGTGTTTCTTCCACTTAGCTGAATAGGCCTATTTCAACCAAAATGAGCCTTTTCCGACCTAGAAAACTACGATTTGCAGGAGGTATTCGTTTCCAAAACTAGCTCAATTTTCACACAGAAAAAAATGTGCTAGATGCTCCTGTTTCTAAAGCAGATGGTTTTCTCTATACAGAGACATGTGTTTCTTCCACTTAGCTGACTCGGCCTATTTGGAGCAAACATAGCGCATCTCCACCTTTAACACCCAAGATCCAGGAAGTATTCACTTCAAAACCTAAATCGATCTCACACAGAAACAAACCTAGATATGGCAGCTTCGGACAGGATGACTTTCTTTGGAGAAATGTTGTGTTTCTTCAACTCTGCTGAATATATCTCTTTTGAGCAACATGAGCTGCAATCCACCAGTAAACTATGATTTGCAAGAAGTTTTCCTTTGAAAAACTAACTCAGTTCTCACTGGAAAAGAGTGTGGTAGATGATCTTGCAGATCAACCATCGTCAGACAGAAGGTTGTCTTTTGAGTGGTACATGTGTTTCTTCAACTTAGGTGATTAGGCCTATTTGGAGCAAACAGAGCCCATCTCCACCTTGAAAACTATGATATGCAGGAAGTATTCATTTCAAAAACGAATGCAATTCTCACTGAAAACAATGTGCTAAGTACTGCCCCTCCATCACAGATGGGTTTTTTTGGTGAGATACATGTGTTTCTTCAACACAGCTGAAATGCCATACTTGGAGAAAACAGAATCTAAATCCACCTTGAAATAACGAACTTTTAGGAAGTATTCCTTTCAAAAACTAAAATAGTTCTCAAGGAAACAATGCACTAGATGCTTCTGCTACTAACTTAGATGGTTTTCTTTATAGACATCCATGTGTTTCTTAAACTCAACTGAATAGGACTATTTGGAGCAAACAGAAGCTTTCTCCACCTTGAAAACTAAACTTTGCAGGAAGAATTCCTTTCAAACACTAAATAAATTCTCACAGGGAAAAAATCTGCTAGATGTTGCAGCTTCTACCATAGAGGGTTTTCTTTGGAGAGATACATGTGTTTCTTCAGCTCAGTGGAGTAATCATATTTGGAGCAAACACAGTCCATCTCCACCTGAAACACGTAAGATGCAGGAAGTATTCCATTCCAAAACGAATTCAATTCTCACATGGGAACAATCAGTGAGATGCTCCTGCTTCTAACGAGGATGGTTTTCTTTGAGAGAATCATGTGTTTCTTCAACTTAGCTGAAAAGATCAATTTGAAGCAAAAAGAACTTATCTCCACCCTGAAATCTATGATTGGCAGGAAGTATTCCTTTCAAAACTAACTCAACTCTCTCAGGGAAACAACATGCCAAATGCTGCTGCTTCTTACATGGAAGGTTTTCTTTATAGAGGCACATATGTTTCTTCAACTTAGTTGAATAGGCCTATTTGCAGCACACACCACTATCTCCACCTAGAAACACCTAATTAGCAGGAAGTATTCCCTTCAAGACCTAAACCTATTCTCATAGGGAAACCAGGTGCTTGACACGGCAGCCTTGAACAGAGATGATTTTCTTGGGAGGGATGCATGTGTTTCTTCAATTCTGCTGAATAGTCCTGTGTGTAGCAACATTAGCCATAATCCACCTTGAAAAGTGTGATTTTCAAGAAGTATTCCTCTCATAAACTAACTCAGTTCTCCAAGGAAAAAATGTGCTTGATGCTCATGCTTCTAACAGAGATAGTTTTCTTTGGGAGATGTATGTGTTTGTTAAACTCAGCTAAATAGCCCTATTTGGATCAAACAGAGCCTATCTCCTCCTTGAAACACCTAAGTGGCAGAAATTATGTCTTTCAAAAACTAACTCAGTTTCTAGGGAAACAATATAATAGATTCTCCTGCTTATTACATACATGGTTTTCTCTATAGAGTTACATGTGTATCTTCAACTTAGCAGAAAAAGCCTATTTGGAGCAAACATACCCTATCTGCACCTTGAAACACCTACGTTGCAGGAAGTATTCTTTACAAAACCTAAATCGATTCTCACAGGGAAACAATGTGCTAAATGCTGCCGCTTCTAACATAGATGGTTTTCATTGAGGGATAAATGTGCTTTTTCAACTCATCAGAAAAGGCCAATTTGGAGCAAAGGGTCTATCTCCACCTGGAAAACTATGATTTGCAGGATGAATTCCTTTGAAACACTAACTGAATTTTCAAAGGGAAGTAATGTGCTAGATGCTCCTTCTTCTATCATAGACGGTTTTTGGAGGAAACTGACCTGATCTCCACCTGGAAACACCTACGTTGCAGTAAGTACACCTTTCAAAAGCTAAATCGATTCTCATAGGGAAACAGTGTGCCATGGCCTCAGATTCTAAAACAGATGGTTTTATTTGAGGGATACACGTACTTATGGAACTCATCTGAAAAGGCCTATTGGGAGCAAACACAGCCTATCGCCACCCTGGAAACTATGGTTTGCAGGAAGTATAGTTTTCAAAGAGTCAGTGAATTCTCACAGGGAAACAATCTGCTGGAGGCTGCAGCTTCTAACATGGATGGTTTTCTGTGGAGAGATACATTTGTTTCTTCAAGTCAGCTGAATAGGGCCATATGCAGGAACATGAGCACTAATCCACCTTGAAAACTGTGATTTGCAGGAAGTATTCCTGGGAAAACTAACTCAATTCTCACAGAGAAATAATATGCTAGATGCTCCTGCTTCTAACCGAGATGATTTTCTTTTGAGAGATACAAGTGTTTCTTCAACTTAGCTGAACAGTTGAAGACTATGAGTCTTCAACTCATAGTTGAAGTTGGAAGACTATGAGCCTCTCCCATCTTCAAGACTCTGATTTGTAGAATGGATTCTTTCAAGAACTACCTCAGTTCTCATAAGGAAACAAGGTGCTAGATTCTCCTGCTTCAAGCACAGATGGTTGTCTTTGGAGAGATATATGTGTTTCTTCAACTCAGCTGAATAGCCCCATTTGAATCCATCAGAGCCTATCTCCACTATGAAAACTGTGATATGCGGGACATATTCTTTCAAAAACTAACTCAATTCCCAGGCAAAGAATGTGGTAGGTTTTCCTGATTCTAACACAGATGGTTTTCTTTCCAGAGATCTATGTGTTTCATTAAGAGAGCTGAATAGGCCAATTTGAACGAATAGCGCCTAACTTCCTGGCAAACTATGACTTGCAGGAAGAATTCCTTTAAAAAACTAAGTCAATTCTGAGAGGAATGCAATGTGCTAGATGTTCCTTTTTATAACACAAATGGTTTTTTTTTGAGAGATACATGTGATTCTTCAACTCCTCTGAATAGGCCTATTTGGAGCAATATGAACCGTAATCCACCTAGGCAGCTATGAGTCGCAAAAACTAACTCAGTTCTCACAGGGAAACAATGTGCTAGACACTCCTGCTTCTAACACAGATGGTTGTCTTTCGAGAAAAACGTGTGTTTCTTCAACTGAGCTGAATAGGCCTATTTCAAGCAAAATGACCCTTTGCCCACCTTGAAAATGATGACTTGCAGGACGTATTCCTTTCAAAAACTAGTTCAATTCTCATACTGAAACAATGTGTAAAATGCTTCTGCTTCTATCAAAGGTGGTTTTCTTTATACAGATACATGGGTTTCTTCAACTTACCTGACTAGGCCTATTTGGAGCAAACAGAGCCAATCTCCACCTTGAAACACACAAGTTGCAGGAAGTATTCCTTTCAAAACCTATATCGATTCTCACAGGGAAACAATGTGAAAGAAATGGCAGCTACGAACAGAGATGATTTTCTTTGGAGAGATTTATGTGGTTCTTTAACTCAACTGAATAAGCCTATTTGGAGCAACATGAGCAGTACTCCACCTTGAACAATATGATTTGTAGAGTTTACCTTTGAAAAACCAACTCGGATCTCACAGGAAAACAATGTGCTTGATGTACCTACTTCAAACACACATGGGTTTCTTACGAGAGATACATGTGTTTCTTCAACCTAGCTGAACAGGCCTATTTGGAACAAAATGTACTCTTCCCCACCTTGAATACTATGATTTTCAGAATGTATTCTTTCACAAACTTACTCAAATCTCAGGCAAAAAATGTGCTATATGATCCTGCTTCTAACACAGTGGGTTTCCTTTCGAGAGATACATGTGTTTCCACAAGATAGCTGAATGGGCCTATTTGGAGCAAAAGAACCAATTCTCCTGTAAATCTATGATTTGCATGAAGTATTCCTTTCAAAAACTAACTAAATTCTCACAGGGATACATGTGCTGGATCCTGCAGCTTGTAAGGAACCTATGATTTGCAGGAAGTCTTCCTCTGATAAACGACTTCAATTCTCACAGGGAAACAATGTGCTAGATGCTCCTGCTTAAAACACAGATGGCTGTCTTTGGAGAGATACATGTTTTTCTTCAACTCAGCTGAATAGGCATATTTGGAACAAAGACAGCCTATCACCACCTTGAAAAATCCACTTTGCAGAATTTGTACCTTCCAAAAAATAAGTCTAGTCCTTCAGGGAAATAATGCGCTAGATGCTCCTGCTTCTAACACAGGTGGATTTCTTTGGAGTGGTACATGTATTTCTTCAACTCAGATGAATAGTCCCATATGGATCATACAGAAGCTTTCTCCACGTGGAAACACCCAAGTTGCAAAATTAGGCTTTTCAAATACTAACGCAATTTCGAGGGAAACAATGTACTAGATCCTCCTGCTTCTAAAATACATGGTTATCGTTATAGGGATACATGTGTTACTTCAACTTAGCTGAATACGCCTATTTGGATCAAAGAGACCCTATATGCACCTTGAAACACCTACATTGAAGAAAGATACCTGGTAGAACCTAAATAGATTCTCCAGGGGAAAAATGTGCTTAATGCCGCAGCTTCTAACATGGATGGTTTTCATGAAGGGAAAAATGTGCTTTTTCAGCTCATCTGCAAAGGCCTTTTGGAGCCAACAAATCTATCTCCACCTTGAAAACTATGCTTTGCAGGATGTTTTCCTTTCAAAAACTAACTGAATTTTGACAGGGAAATGATATGCTTGATGCTCCTTCTTCTATCATAGATGGTTTTCTTTCTAGAGATACATGTGTTTCTTAAACTTAGCTGAATAGGCCTTCCTGGAGCAAACAGAGACTATCTCCACCTTGAAAACTGATATACAGGAAGTATTCATTAAAAAAACTAACAGTTCTCACAGGGAAACAATGTGCCACATGCTGCATCTTCTATAACAGATGATTTTCTTTGGAGAGTTACATGTGTTTCTTCAACTCAGCTGAATAGCCCTACTTCGAGCAAACAAAGCCTAACACCTCCTTGAAACACCTAAGTTTCAAAACTATTCCCTACAAAAAAACTCAGTTCTCAAAGGTCATCAATGCACTAGATGCTCCTGATTCAAAATTAGATGGTTTTCTTTATAGAGATACATGTGTTTCTTCAACTCAGCGGAGTAGGCCTGTTTGGAGCGAAGAAAGCCTTTCTCCACCTTAGAAAGTATGATTTGCAGGAAGTATTTCTTTGAAAAAATAACTCAGTTCTAACAGGGAAACAATGATTTTGATGCTCATGCTCCTAACACACATGGTTTTCATTTGAGCAATATATGTATTTCTTCAACTTAGCTGAATGGGCCTAATTGGGGCAAACAGACCCTATCTCCACCTTGAAACATGTAAATTGCAGGGAGTATTCCATCAAAAACGAACTCAATTCTCACAGGGAAACAATGTTCTTCTAGATGCTCCTGCTTCTAACACAGATGATTGTCATTGGAGAGATACATGTGTTTCTTCAACTCAGCTGAATAGGCCTATTCGGAACAAAGAGAGATTATCACCACCTTGAAAAATCCACGTTGCAGGAAGTATTCCACTCAAAAATGAACTCAATTCTTTCAGGGAAACAATGTGCTAGATGCTGCTGCTTCTAACACAGATGGTTTGCTTTAGAGATATATATATGTGTTTCTTCAACTTAGCTGAATATGCCTATTTTGAAAAAAATTCGCTTTTCCCCCCTGTGAAAACTATGATTTGCAGGACGTATTACTTGGGAAAACGAAAACAAGCCTCACAGGAATACAATGTGCTAGGTGCTGCAGCTTCTAACATAGAAGGTTTTCTTTGAAGAGATACATGTGTTTCTTAAACTCAGCTGAATAACCATATTCGGAGCTAACAGAGCCCACTGAAACTGAAACCCCTAAGTTGCAGGAAGTATTCGTTTCAAAAATTAAGTATATCCTCACAGGGAAACAAAGTGTGAAATGCTTCTGCTTCTGAAACAGATGGTTTTGTTTTAAGAGATACATGTCTTTCTTCAACTCATCTGAATAGGCCTATTTGGAACAACATGAGTCGTAATCCACCTTGAAAACTGTGAAATGCAGCAAGTTTTCCTTTCAGAAACAAACTCAGTTCTCCTAAGAAAACAATGTGCCAGATGCTCCTGCTTCTAACACAGATGGTTTTCTTATGAGAGATACATGATTTTCTTCCACTTAGCTGAAGAGGCCTATTTGAACTAAATGAACTTCTCCCCACGTTGAATACTATGATTGGCAAGATGAATTCTTTCAAAAACTAACTCAATTCTCAGGCAAACAATGTGCTTAATGTTCCTACTTCTAGCACAGATGGTTTTCTTTGGAGAACTACATGTGTTTCTTCCACTTAGCTGAATAGGCCTATTTCAACCAAAATGAGCCTTTTCCGACCTAGAAAACTACGATTTGCAGGAGGTATTCGTTTCCAAAACTAGCTCAATTTTCACACAGAAAAAAATGTGCTAGATGCTCCTGTTTCTAAAGCAGATGGTTTTCTCTATACAGAGACATGTGTTTCTTCCACTTAGCTGACTCGGCCTATTTGGAGCAAACATAGCGCATCTCCACCTTTAACACCCAAGATCCAGGAAGTATTCACTTCAAAACCTAAATCGATCTCACACAGAAACAAACCTAGATATGGCAGCTTCGGACAGGATGACTTTCTTTGGAGAAATGTTGTGTTTCTTCAACTCTGCTGAATATATCTCTTTTGAGCAACATGAGCTGCAATCCACCAGTAAACTATGATTTGCAAGAAGTTTTCCTTTGAAAAACTAACTCAGTTCTCACTGGAAAAGAGTGTGGTAGATGATCTTGCAGATCAACCATCGTCAGACAGAAGGTTGTCTTTTGAGTGGTACATGTGTTTCTTCAACTTAGGTGATTAGGCCTATTTGGAGCAAACAGAGCCCATCTCCACCTTGAAAACTATGATATGCAGGAAGTATTCATTTCAAAAACGAATGCAATTCTCACTGAAAACAATGTGCTAAGTACTGCCCCTCCATCACAGATGGGTTTTTTTGGTGAGATACATGTGTTTCTTCAACACAGCTGAAATGCCATACTTGGAGAAAACAGAATCTAAATCCACCTTGAAATAACGAACTTTTAGGAAGTATTCCTTTCAAAAACTAAAATAGTTCTCAAGGAAACAATGCACTAGATGCTTCTGCTACTAACTTAGATGGTTTTCTTTATAGACATCCATGTGTTTCTTAAACTCAACTGAATAGGACTATTTGGAGCAAACAGAAGCTTTCTCCACCTTGAAAACTAAACTTTGCAGGAAGAATTCCTTTCAAACACTAAATAAATTCTCACAGGGAAAAAATCTGCTAGATGTTGCAGCTTCTACCATAGAGGGTTTTCTTTGGAGAGATACATGTGTTTCTTCAGCTCAGTGGAGTAATCATATTTGGAGCAAACACAGTCCATCTCCACCTGAAACACGTAAGATGCAGGAAGTATTCCATTCCAAAACGAATTCAATTCTCACATGGGAACAATCAGTGAGATGCTCCTGCTTCTAACGAGGATGGTTTTCTTTGAGAGAATCATGTGTTTCTTCAACTTAGCTGAAAAGATCAATTTGAAGCAAAAAGAACTTATCTCCACCCTGAAATCTATGATTGGCAGGAAGTATTCCTTTCAAAACTAACTCAACTCTCTCAGGGAAACAACATGCCAAATGCTGCTGCTTCTTACATGGAAGGTTTTCTTTATAGAGGCACATATGTTTCTTCAACTTAGTTGAATAGGCCTATTTGCAGCACACACCACTATCTCCACCTAGAAACACCTAATTAGCAGGAAGTATTCCCTTCAAGACCTAAACCTATTCTCATAGGGAAACCAGGTGCTTGACACGGCAGCCTTGAACAGAGATGATTTTCTTGGGAGGGATGCATGTGTTTCTTCAATTCTGCTGAATAGTCCTGTGTGTAGCAACATTAGCCATAATCCACCTTGAAAAGTGTGATTTTCAAGAAGTATTCCTCTCATAAACTAACTCAGTTCTCCAAGGAAAAAATGTGCTTGATGCTCATGCTTCTAACAGAGATAGTTTTCTTTGGGAGATGTATGTGTTTGTTAAACTCAGCTAAATAGCCCTATTTGGATCAAACAGAGCCTATCTCCTCCTTGAAACACCTAAGTGGCAGAAATTATGTCTTTCAAAAACTAACTCAGTTTCTAGGGAAACAATATAATAGATTCTCCTGCTTATTACATACATGGTTTTCTCTATAGAGTTACATGTGTATCTTCAACTTAGCAGAAAAAGCCTATTTGGAGCAAACATACCCTATCTGCACCTTGAAACACCTACGTTGCAGGAAGTATTCTTTACAAAACCTAAATCGATTCTCACAGGGAAACAATGTGCTAAATGCTGCCGCTTCTAACATAGATGGTTTTCATTGAGGGATAAATGTGCTTTTTCAACTCATCAGAAAAGGCCAATTTGGAGCAAAGGGTCTATCTCCACCTGGAAAACTATGATTTGCAGGATGAATTCCTTTGAAACACTAACTGAATTTTCAAAGGGAAGTAATGTGCTAGATGCTCCTTCTTCTATCATAGACGGTTTTTGGAGGAAACTGACCTGATCTCCACCTGGAAACACCTACGTTGCAGTAAGTACACCTTTCAAAAGCTAAATCGATTCTCATAGGGAAACAGTGTGCCATGGCCTCAGATTCTAAAACAGATGGTTTTATTTGAGGGATACACGTACTTATGGAACTCATCTGAAAAGGCCTATTGGGAGCAAACACAGCCTATCGCCACCCTGGAAACTATGGTTTGCAGGAAGTATAGTTTTCAAAGAGTCAGTGAATTCTCACAGGGAAACAATCTGCTGGAGGCTGCAGCTTCTAACATGGATGGTTTTCTGTGGAGAGATACATTTGTTTCTTCAAGTCAGCTGAATAGGGCCATATGCAGGAACATGAGCACTAATCCACCTTGAAAACTGTGATTTGCAGGAAGTATTCCTGGGAAAACTAACTCAATTCTCACAGAGAAATAATATGCTAGATGCTCCTGCTTCTAACCGAGATGATTTTCTTTTGAGAGATACAAGTGTTTCTTCAACTTAGCTGAACAGTTGAAGACTATGAGTCTTCAACTCATAGTTGAAGTTGGAAGACTATGAGCCTCTCCCATCTTCAAGACTCTGATTTGTAGAATGGATTCTTTCAAGAACTACCTCAGTTCTCATAAGGAAACAAGGTGCTAGATTCTCCTGCTTCAAGCACAGATGGTTGTCTTTGGAGAGATATATGTGTTTCTTCAACTCAGCTGAATAGCCCCATTTGAATCCATCAGAGCCTATCTCCACTATGAAAACTGTGATATGCGGGACATATTCTTTCAAAAACTAACTCAATTCCCAGGCAAAGAATGTGGTAGGTTTTCCTGATTCTAACACAGATGGTTTTCTTTCCAGAGATCTATGTGTTTCATTAAGAGAGCTGAATAGGCCAATTTGAACGAATAGCGCCTAACTTCCTGGCAAACTATGACTTGCAGGAAGAATTCCTTTAAAAAACTAAGTCAATTCTGAGAGGAATGCAATGTGCTAGATGTTCCTTTTTATAACACAAATGGTTTTTTTTTGAGAGATACATGTGATTCTTCAACTCCTCTGAATAGGCCTATTTGGAGCAATATGAACCGTAATCCACCTAGGCAGCTATGAGTCGCAAAAACTAACTCAGTTCTCACAGGGAAACAATGTGCTAGACACTCCTGCTTCTAACACAGATGGTTGTCTTTCGAGAAAAACGTGTGTTTCTTCAACTGAGCTGAATAGGCCTATTTCAAGCAAAATGACCCTTTGCCCACCTTGAAAATGATGACTTGCAGGACGTATTCCTTTCAAAAACTAGTTCAATTCTCATACTGAAACAATGTGTAAAATGCTTCTGCTTCTATCAAAGGTGGTTTTCTTTATACAGATACATGGGTTTCTTCAACTTACCTGACTAGGCCTATTTGGAGCAAACAGAGCCAATCTCCACCTTGAAACACACAAGTTGCAGGAAGTATTCCTTTCAAAACCTATATCGATTCTCACAGGGAAACAATGTGAAAGAAATGGCAGCTACGAACAGAGATGATTTTCTTTGGAGAGATTTATGTGGTTCTTTAACTCAACTGAATAAGCCTATTTGGAGCAACATGAGCAGTACTCCACCTTGAACAATATGATTTGTAGAGTTTACCTTTGAAAAACCAACTCGGATCTCACAGGAAAACAATGTGCTTGATGTACCTACTTCAAACACACATGGGTTTCTTACGAGAGATACATGTGTTTCTTCAACCTAGCTGAACAGGCCTATTTGGAACAAAATGTACTCTTCCCCACCTTGAATACTATGATTTTCAGAATGTATTCTTTCACAAACTTACTCAAATCTCAGGCAAAAAATGTGCTATATGATCCTGCTTCTAACACAGTGGGTTTCCTTTCGAGAGATACATGTGTTTCCACAAGATAGCTGAATGGGCCTATTTGGAGCAAAAGAACCAATTCTCCTGTAAATCTATGATTTGCATGAAGTATTCCTTTCAAAAACTAACTAAATTCTCACAGGGATACATGTGCTGGATCCTGCAGCTTGTAAGGAACCTATGATTTGCAGGAAGTCTTCCTCTGATAAACGACTTCAATTCTCACAGGGAAACAATGTGCTAGATGCTCCTGCTTAAAACACAGATGGCTGTCTTTGGAGAGATACATGTTTTTCTTCAACTCAGCTGAATAGGCATATTTGGAACAAAGACAGCCTATCACCACCTTGAAAAATCCACTTTGCAGAATTTGTACCTTCCAAAAAATAAGTCTAGTCCTTCAGGGAAATAATGCGCTAGATGCTCCTGCTTCTAACACAGGTGGATTTCTTTGGAGTGGTACATGTATTTCTTCAACTCAGATGAATAGTCCCATATGGATCATACAGAAGCTTTCTCCACGTGGAAACACCCAAGTTGCAAAATTAGGCTTTTCAAATACTAACGCAATTTCGAGGGAAACAATGTACTAGATCCTCCTGCTTCTAAAATACATGGTTATCGTTATAGGGATACATGTGTTACTTCAACTTAGCTGAATACGCCTATTTGGATCAAAGAGACCCTATATGCACCTTGAAACACCTACATTGAAGAAAGATACCTGGTAGAACCTAAATAGATTCTCCAGGGGAAAAATGTGCTTAATGCCGCAGCTTCTAACATGGATGGTTTTCATGAAGGGAAAAATGTGCTTTTTCAGCTCATCTGCAAAGGCCTTTTGGAGCCAACAAATCTATCTCCACCTTGAAAACTATGCTTTGCAGGATGTTTTCCTTTCAAAAACTAACTGAATTTTGACAGGGAAATGATATGCTTGATGCTCCTTCTTCTATCATAGATGGTTTTCTTTCTAGAGATACATGTGTTTCTTAAACTTAGCTGAATAGGCCTTCCTGGAGCAAACAGAGACTATCTCCACCTTGAAAACTGATATACAGGAAGTATTCATTAAAAAAACTAACAGTTCTCACAGGGAAACAATGTGCCACATGCTGCATCTTCTATAACAGATGATTTTCTTTGGAGAGTTACATGTGTTTCTTCAACTCAGCTGAATAGCCCTACTTCGAGCAAACAAAGCCTAACACCTCCTTGAAACACCTAAGTTTCAAAACTATTCCCTACAAAAAAACTCAGTTCTCAAAGGTCATCAATGCACTAGATGCTCCTGATTCAAAATTAGATGGTTTTCTTTATAGAGATACATGTGTTTCTTCAACTCAGCGGAGTAGGCCTGTTTGGAGCGAAGAAAGCCTTTCTCCACCTTAGAAAGTATGATTTGCAGGAAGTATTTCTTTGAAAAAATAACTCAGTTCTAACAGGGAAACAATGATTTTGATGCTCATGCTCCTAACACACATGGTTTTCATTTGAGCAATATATGTATTTCTTCAACTTAGCTGAATGGGCCTAATTGGGGCAAACAGACCCTATCTCCACCTTGAAACATGTAAATTGCAGGGAGTATTCCATCAAAAACGAACTCAATTCTCACAGGGAAACAATGTTCTTCTAGATGCTCCTGCTTCTAACACAGATGATTGTCATTGGAGAGATACATGTGTTTCTTCAACTCAGCTGAATAGGCCTATTCGGAACAAAGAGAGATTATCACCACCTTGAAAAATCCACGTTGCAGGAAGTATTCCACTCAAAAATGAACTCAATTCTTTCAGGGAAACAATGTGCTAGATGCTGCTGCTTCTAACACAGATGGTTTGCTTTAGAGATATATATATGTGTTTCTTCAACTTAGCTGAATATGCCTATTTTGAAAAAAATTCGCTTTTCCCCCCTGTGAAAACTATGATTTGCAGGACGTATTACTTGGGAAAACGAAAACAAGCCTCACAGGAATACAATGTGCTAGGTGCTGCAGCTTCTAACATAGAAGGTTTTCTTTGAAGAGATACATGTGTTTCTTAAACTCAGCTGAATAACCATATTCGGAGCTAACAGAGCCCACTGAAACTGAAACCCCTAAGTTGCAGGAAGTATTCGTTTCAAAAATTAAGTATATCCTCACAGGGAAACAAAGTGTGAAATGCTTCTGCTTCTGAAACAGATGGTTTTGTTTTAAGAGATACATGTCTTTCTTCAACTCATCTGAATAGGCCTATTTGGAACAACATGAGTCGTAATCCACCTTGAAAACTGTGAAATGCAGCAAGTTTTCCTTTCAGAAACAAACTCAGTTCTCCTAAGAAAACAATGTGCCAGATGCTCCTGCTTCTAACACAGATGGTTTTCTTATGAGAGATACATGATTTTCTTCCACTTAGCTGAAGAGGCCTATTTGAACTAAATGAACTTCTCCCCACGTTGAATACTATGATTGGCAAGATGAATTCTTTCAAAAACTAACTCAATTCTCAGGCAAACAATGTGCTTAATGTTCCTACTTCTAGCACAGATGGTTTTCTTTGGAGAACTACATGTGTTTCTTCCACTTAGCTGAATAGGCCTATTTCAACCAAAATGAGCCTTTTCCGACCTAGAAAACTACGATTTGCAGGAGGTATTCGTTTCCAAAACTAGCTCAATTTTCACACAGAAAAAAATGTGCTAGATGCTCCTGTTTCTAAAGCAGATGGTTTTCTCTATACAGAGACATGTGTTTCTTCCACTTAGCTGACTCGGCCTATTTGGAGCAAACATAGCGCATCTCCACCTTTAACACCCAAGATCCAGGAAGTATTCACTTCAAAACCTAAATCGATCTCACACAGAAACAAACCTAGATATGGCAGCTTCGGACAGGATGACTTTCTTTGGAGAAATGTTGTGTTTCTTCAACTCTGCTGAATATATCTCTTTTGAGCAACATGAGCTGCAATCCACCAGTAAACTATGATTTGCAAGAAGTTTTCCTTTGAAAAACTAACTCAGTTCTCACTGGAAAAGAGTGTGGTAGATGATCTTGCAGATCAACCATCGTCAGACAGAAGGTTGTCTTTTGAGTGGTACATGTGTTTCTTCAACTTAGGTGATTAGGCCTATTTGGAGCAAACAGAGCCCATCTCCACCTTGAAAACTATGATATGCAGGAAGTATTCATTTCAAAAACGAATGCAATTCTCACTGAAAACAATGTGCTAAGTACTGCCCCTCCATCACAGATGGGTTTTTTTGGTGAGATACATGTGTTTCTTCAACACAGCTGAAATGCCGTACTTGGAGAAAACAGAATCTAAATCCACCTTGAAATAACGAACTTTTAGGAAGTATTCCTTTCAAAAACTAAAATAGTTCTCAAGGAAACAATGCACTAGATGCTTCTGCTACTAACTTAGATGGTTTTCTTTATAGACATCCATGTGTTTCTTAAACTCAACTGAATAGGACTATTTGGAGCAAACAGAAGCTTTCTCCACCTTGAAAACTAAACTTTGCAGGAAGAATTCCTTTCAAACACTAAATAAATTCTCACAGGGAAAAAATCTGCTAGATGTTGCAGCTTCTACCATAGAGGGTTTTCTTTGGAGAGATACATGTGTTTCTTCAGCTCAGTGGAGTAATCATATTTGGAGCAAACACAGTCCATCTCCACCTGAAACACGTAAGATGCAGGAAGTATTCCATTCCAAAACGAATTCAATTCTCACATGGGAACAATCAGTGAGATGCTCCTGCTTCTAACGAGGATGGTTTTCTTTGAGAGAATCATGTGTTTCTTCAACTTAGCTGAAAAGATCAATTTGAAGCAAAAAGAACTTATCTCCACCCTGAAATCTATGATTGGCAGGAAGTATTCCTTTCAAAACTAACTCAACTCTCTCAGGGAAACAACATGCCAAATGCTGCTGCTTCTTACATGGAAGGTTTTCTTTATAGAGGCACATATGTTTCTTCAACTTAGTTGAATAGGCCTATTTGCAGCACACACCACTATCTCCACCTAGAAACACCTAATTAGCAGGAAGTATTCCCTTCAAGACCTAAACCTATTCTCATAGGGAAACCAGGTGCTTGACACGGCAGCCTTGAACAGAGATGATTTTCTTGGGAGGGATGCATGTGTTTCTTCAATTCTGCTGAATAGTCCTGTGTGTAGCAACATTAGCCATAATCCACCTTGAAAAGTGTGATTTTCAAGAAGTATTCCTCTCATAAACTAACTCAGTTCTCCAAGGAAAAAATGTGCTTGATGCTCATGCTTCTAACAGAGATAGTTTTCTTTGGGAGATGTATGTGTTTGTTAAACTCAGCTAAATAGCCCTATTTGGATCAAACAGAGCCTATCTCCTCCTTGAAACACCTAAGTGGCAGAAATTATGTCTTTCAAAAACTAACTCAGTTTCTAGGGAAACAATATAATAGATTCTCCTGCTTATTACATACATGGTTTTCTCTATAGAGTTACATGTGTATCTTCAACTTAGCAGAAAAAGCCTATTTGGAGCAAACATACCCTATCTGCACCTTGAAACACCTACGTTGCAGGAAGTATTCTTTACAAAACCTAAATCGATTCTCACAGGGAAACAATGTGCTAAATGCTGCCGCTTCTAACATAGATGGTTTTCATTGAGGGATAAATGTGCTTTTTCAACTCATCAGAAAAGGCCAATTTGGAGCAAAGGGTCTATCTCCACCTGGAAAACTATGATTTGCAGGATGAATTCCTTTGAAACACTAACTGAATTTTCAAAGGGAAGTAATGTGCTAGATGCTCCTTCTTCTATCATAGACGGTTTTTGGAGGAAACTGACCTGATCTCCACCTGGAAACACCTACGTTGCAGTAAGTACACCTTTCAAAAGCTAAATCGATTCTCATAGGGAAACAGTGTGCCATGGCCTCAGATTCTAAAACAGATGGTTTTATTTGAGGGATACACGTACTTATGGAACTCATCTGAAAAGGCCTATTGGGAGCAAACACAGCCTATCGCCACCCTGGAAACTATGGTTTGCAGGAAGTATAGTTTTCAAAGAGTCAGTGAATTCTCACAGGGAAACAATCTGCTGGAGGCTGCAGCTTCTAACATGGATGGTTTTCTGTGGAGAGATACATTTGTTTCTTCAAGTCAGCTGAATAGGGCCATATGCAGGAACATGAGCACTAATCCACCTTGAAAACTGTGATTTGCAGGAAGTATTCCTGGGAAAACTAACTCAATTCTCACAGAGAAATAATATGCTAGATGCTCCTGCTTCTAACCGAGATGATTTTCTTTTGAGAGATACAAGTGTTTCTTCAACTTAGCTGAACAGTTGAAGACTATGAGTCTTCAACTCATAGTTGAAGTTGGAAGACTATGAGCCTCTCCCATCTTCAAGACTCTGATTTGTAGAATGGATTCTTTCAAGAACTACCTCAGTTCTCATAAGGAAACAAGGTGCTAGATTCTCCTGCTTCAAGCACAGATGGTTGTCTTTGGAGAGATATATGTGTTTCTTCAACTCAGCTGAATAGCCCCATTTGAATCCATCAGAGCCTATCTCCACTATGAAAACTGTGATATGCGGGACATATTCTTTCAAAAACTAACTCAATTCCCAGGCAAAGAATGTGGTAGGTTTTCCTGATTCTAACACAGATGGTTTTCTTTCCAGAGATCTATGTGTTTCATTAAGAGAGCTGAATAGGCCAATTTGAACGAATAGCGCCTAACTTCCTGGCAAACTATGACTTGCAGGAAGAATTCCTTTAAAAAACTAAGTCAATTCTGAGAGGAATGCAATGTGCTAGATGTTCCTTTTTATAACACAAATGGTTTTTTTTTGAGAGATACATGTGATTCTTCAACTCCTCTGAATAGGCCTATTTGGAGCAATATGAACCGTAATCCACCTAGGCAGCTATGAGTTGCAAAAACTAACTCAGTTCTCACAGGGAAACAATGTGCTAGACACTCCTGCTTCTAACACAGATGGTTGTCTTTCGAGAAAAACGTGTGTTTCTTCAACTGAGCTGAATAGGCCTATT
Organism: Castor canadensis; assembly: GCF_047511655.1. Classification (NCBI taxonomy): domain Eukaryota; kingdom Metazoa; phylum Chordata; class Mammalia; order Rodentia; family Castoridae; genus Castor; species Castor canadensis. The sequence continues at coordinate 17,705,856 of NC_133403.1, forward strand.
TCAAGCAAAATGACCCTTTGCCCACCTTGAAAATGATGACTTGCAGGACGTATTCCTTTCAAAAACTAGTTCAATTCTCATACTGAAACAATGTGTAAAATGCTTCTGCTTCTATCAAAGGTGGTTTTCTTTATACAGATACATGGGTTTCTTCAACTTACCTGACTAGGCCTATTTGGAGCAAACAGAGCCAATCTCCACCTTGAAACACACAAGTTGCAGGAAGTATTCCTTTCAAAACCTATATCGATTCTCACAGGGAAACAATGTGAAAGAAATGGCAGCTACGAACAGAGATGATTTTCTTTGGAGAGATTTATGTGGTTCTTTAACTCAACTGAATAAGCCTATTTGGAGCAACATGAGCAGTACTCCACCTTGAACAATATGATTTGTAGAGTTTACCTTTGAAAAACCAACTCGGATCTCACAGGAAAACAATGTGCTTGATGTACCTACTTCAAACACACATGGGTTTCTTACGAGAGATACATGTGTTTCTTCAACCTAGCTGAACAGGCCTATTTGGAACAAAATGTACTCTTCCCCACCTTGAATACTATGATTTTCAGAATGTATTCTTTCACAAACTTACTCAAATCTCAGGCAAAAAATGTGCTATATGATCCTGCTTCTAACACAGTGGGTTTCCTTTCGAGAGATACATGTGTTTCCACAAGATAGCTGAATGGGCCTATTTGGAGCAAAAGAACCAATTCTCCTGTAAATCTATGATTTGCATGAAGTATTCCTTTCAAAAACTAACTAAATTCTCACAGGGATACATGTGCTGGATCCTGCAGCTTGTAAGGAACCTATGATTTGCAGGAAGTCTTCCTCTGATAAACGACTTCAATTCTCAAAGGGAAACAATGTGCTAGATGCTCCTGCTTAAAACACAGATGGCTGTCTTTGGAGAGATACATGTTTTTCTTCAACTCAGCTGAATAGGCATATTTGGAACAAAGACAGCCTATCACCACCTTGAAAAATCCACTTTGCAGAATTTGTACCTTCCAAAAAATAAGTCTAGTCCTTCAGGGAAATAATGCGCTAGATGCTCCTGCTTCTAACACAGGTGGATTTCTTTGGAGTGGTACATGTATTTCTTCAACTCAGATGAATAGTCCCATATGGATCATACAGTAGCTTTCTCCACGTGGAAACACCCAAGTTGCAAAATTAGGCTTTTCAAATACTAACGCAATTTCGAGGGAAACAATGTACTAGATCCTCCTGCTTCTAAAATACATGGTTATCGTTATAGGGATACATGTGTTACTTCAACTTAGCTGAATACGCCTATTTGGATCAAAGAGACCCTATATGCACCTTGAAACACCTACATTGAAGAAAGATACCTGGTAGAACCTAAATAGATTCTCCAGGGGAAAAATGTGCTTAATGCCGCAGCTTCTAACATGGATGGTTTTCATGAAGGGAAAAATGTGCTTTTTCAGCTCATCTGCAAAGGCCTTTTGGAGCCAACAAATCTATCTCCACCTTGAAAACTATGCTTTGCAGGATGTTTTCCTTTCAAAAACTAACTGAATTTTGACAGGGAAATGATATGCTTGATGCTCCTTCTTCTATCATAGATGGTTTTCTTTCTAGAGATACATGTGTTTCTTAAACTTAGCTGAATAGGCCTTCCTGGAGCAAACAGAGACTATCTCCACCTTGAAAACTGATATACAGGAAGTATTCATTAAAAAAACTAACAGTTCTCACAGGGAAACAATGTGCCACATGCTGCATCTTCTATAACAGATGATTTTCTTTGGAGAGTTACATGTGTTTCTTCAACTCAGCTGAATAGCCCTACTTCGAGCAAACAAAGCCTAACACCTCCTTGAAACACCTAAGTTTCAAAACTATTCCCTACAAAAAAACTCAGTTCTCAAAGGTCATCAATGCACTAGATGCTCCTGATTCAAAATTAGATGGTTTTCTTTATAGAGATACATGTGTTTCTTCAACTCAGCGGAGTAGGCCTGTTTGGAGCGAAGAAAGCCTTTCTCCACCTTAGAAAGTATGATTTGCAGGAAGTATTTCTTTGAAAAAATAACTCAGTTCTAACAGGGAAACAATGATTTTGATGCTCATGCTCCTAACACACATGGTTTTCATTTGAGCAATATATGTATTTCTTCAACTTAGCTGAATGGGCCTAATTGGGGCAAACAGACCCTATCTCCACCTTGAAACATGTAAATTGCAGGGAGTAGTCCATCAAAAACGAACTCAATTCTCACAGGGAAACAATGTTCTTCTAGATGCTCCTGCTTCTAACACAGATGATTGTCATTGGAGAGATACATGTGTTTCTTCAACTCAGCTGAATAGGCCTATTCGGAACAAAGAGAGATTATCACCACCTTGAAAAATCCACGTTGCAGGAAGTATTCCACTCAAAAATGAACTCAATTCTTTCAGGGAAACAATGTGCTAGATGCTGCTGCTTCTAACACAGATGGTTTACTTTAGAGATATATATATGTGTTTCTTCAACTTAGCTGAATATGCCTATTTTGAAAAAAATTCGCTTTTCCCATCTGTGAAAACTTTGATTTGCAGGACGTATTACTTGGGAAAACGAAAACAAGCCTCACAGGAATACAATGTGCTAGGTGCTGCAGCTTCTAACATAGAAGGTTTTCTTTGAAGAGATACATGTGTTTCTTAAACTCAGCTGAATAACCATATTCGGAGCTAACAGAGCCCACTGAAACTGAAACCCCTAAGTTGCAGGAAGTATTCGTTTCAAAAATTAAGTATATCCTCACAGGGAAACAAAGTGTGAAATGCTTCTGCTTCTGAAACAGATGGTTTTGTTTTAAGAGATACATGTCTTTCTTCAACTCATCTGAATAGGCCTATTTGGAACAACATGAGTCGTAATCCACCTTGAAAACTGTGAAATGCAGCAAGTTTTCCTTTCAGAAACAAACTCAGTTCTCCTAAGAAAACAATGTGCCAGATGCTCCTGCTTCTAACACAGATGGTTTTCTTATGAGAGATACATGATTTTCTTCCACTTAGCTCAAGAGGCCTATTTGAACTAAATGAACTTCTCCCCACGTTGAATACTATGATTGGCAAGATGAATTCTTTCAAAAACTAACTCAATTCTCAGGCAAACAATGTGCTTAATGTTCCTACTTCTAGCACAGATGGTTTTCTTTTGAGAACTACATGTGTTTCTTCCACTTAGCTGAATAGGCCTATTTCAACCAAAATGAGCCTTTTCCGACCTAGAAAACTACGATTTGCAGGAGGTATTCGTTTCCAAAACTAGCTCAATTTTCACACAGAAAAAAATGTGCTAGATGCTCCTGTTTCTAAAGCAGATGGTTTTCTCTATACAGAGACATGTGTTTCTTCCACTTAGCTGACTCGGCCTATTTGGAGCAAACATAGCGCATCTCCACCTTTAACACCCAAGATCCAGGAAGTATTCACTTCAAAACCTAAATCGATCTCACACAGAAACAAACCTAGATATGGCAGCTTCGGACAGGATGACTTTCTTTGGAGAAATGTTGTGTTTCTTCAACTCTGCTGAATATATCTCTTTTGAGCAACATGAGCTGCAATCCACCAGTAAACTATGATTTGCAAGAAGTTTTCCTTTGAAAAACTAACTCAGTTCTCACTGGAAAAGAGTGTGGTAGATGATCTTGCAGATCAACCATCGTCAGACAGAAGGTTGTCTTTTGAGTGGTACATGTGTTTCTTCAACTTAGGTGATTAGGCCTATTTGGAGCAAACAGAGCCCATCTCCACCTTGAAAACTATGATATGCAGGAAGTATTCATTTCAAAAACGAATGCAATTCTCACTGAAAACAATGTGCTAAGTACTGCCCCTCCATCACAGATGGGTTTTTTTGGTGAGATACATGTGTTTCTTCAACACAGCTGAAATGCCGTACTTGGAGAAAACAGAATCTAAATCCACCTTGAAATAACGAACTTTTAGGAAGTATTCCTTTCAAAAACTAAAATAGTTCTCAAGGAAACAATGCACTAGATGCTTCTGCTACTAACTAAGATGGTTTTCTTTATAGACATCCATGTGTTTCTTAAACTCAACTGAATAGGACTATTTGGAGCAAACAGAAGCTTTCTCCACCTTGAAAACTAAACTTTGCAGGAAGAATTCCTTTCAAACACTAAATAAATTCTCACAGGGAAAAAATCTGCTAGATGTTGCAGCTTCTACCATAGAGGGTTTTCTTTGGAGAGATACATGTGTTTCTTCAGCTCAGTGGAGTAATCATATTTGGAGCAAACACAGTCCATCTCCACCTGAAACACGTAAGATGCAGGAAGTATTCCATTCCAAAACGAATTCAATTCTCACATGGGAACAATCAGTGAGATGCTCCTGCTTCTAACGAGGATGGTTTTCTTTGAGAGAATCATGTGTTTCTTCAACTTAGCTGAAAAGATCAATTTGAAGCAAAAAGAACTTATCTCCACCCTGAAATCTATGATTGGCAGGAAGTATTCCTTTCAAAACTAACTCAACTCTCTCAGGGAAACAACATGCCAAATGCTGCTGCTTCTTACATGGAAGGTTTTCTTTATAGAGGCACATATGTTTCTTCAACTTAGTTGAATAGGCCTATTTGCAGCACACACCACTATCTCCACCTAGAAACACCTAATTAGCAGGAAGTATTCCCTTCAAGACCTAAACCTATTCTCATAGGGAAACCAGGTGCTTGACACGGCAGCCTTGAACAGAGATGATTTTCTTGGGAGGGATGCATGTGTTTCTTCAATTCTGCTGAATAGTCCTGTGTGTAGCAACATTAGCCATAATCCACCTTGAAAAGTGTGATTTTCAAGAAGTATTCCTCTCATAAACTAACTCAGTTCTCCAAGGAGAAAATGTGCTAGATGCTCATGCTTCTAACAGAGATAGTTTTCTTTGGGAGATGCATGTGTTTGTTAAACTCAGCTAAATAGCCCTATTTGGATCAAACAGAGCCTATCTCCTCCTTGAAACACCTAAGTGGCAGAAATTATGTCTTTCAAAAACTAACTCAGTTTCTAGGGAAACAATATAATAGATTCTCCTGCTTATTACATACATGGTTTTCTCTTTAGAGTTACATGTGTATCTTCAACTTAGCAGAAAAAGCCTATTTGGAGCAAACATACCCTATCTGCACCTTGAAACACCTACGTTGCAGGAAGTATTCTTTACAAAACCTAAATCGATTCTCACAGGGAAACAATGTGCTAAATGCTGCCGCTTCTAACATAGATGGTTTTCATTGAGGGATAAATGTGCTTTTTCAACTCATCAGAAAAGGCCAATTTGGAGCAAAGGGTCTATCTCCACCTGGAAAACTATGATTTGCAGGATGAATTCCTTTGAAACACTAATTGAATTTTCAAAGGGAAGTAATGTGCTAGATGCTCCTTCTTCTATCATAGACTGTTTTTGGAGGAAACTGACCTGATCTCCACCTGGAAACACCTACGTTGCAGTAAGTACACCTTTCAAAAGCTAAATCGATTCTCATAGGGAAACAGTGTGCCATGGCCTCAGATTCTAAAACAGATGGTTTTATTTGAGGGATACACGTACTTATGGAACTCATCTGAAAAGGCCTATTGGGAGCAAACACAGCCTATCGCCACCCTGGAAACTATGGTTTGCAGGAAGTATAGTTTTCAAAGAGTCAGTGAATTCTCACAGGGAAACAATCTGCTGGAGGCTGCAGCTTCTAACATGGATGGTTTTCTGTGGAGAGATACATTTGTTTCTTCAAGTCAGCTGAATAGGGCCATATGCAGGAACATGAGCACTAATCCACCTTGAAAACTGTGATTTGCAGGAAGTATTCCTGGGAAAACTAACTCAATTCTCACAGAGAAATAATATGCTAGATGCTCCTGCTTCTAACCGAGATGATTTTCTTTTGAGAGATACAAGTGTTTCTTCAACTTAGGTGAACAGTTGAAGACTATGAGTCTTCAACTCATAGTTGAAGTTGGAAGACTATGAGCCTCTCCCATCTTCAAGACTCTGATTTGTAGAATGGATTCTTTCAAGAACTACCTCAGTTCTCATAAGGAAACAAGGTGCTAGATTCTCCTGCTTCAAGCACAGATGGTTGTCTTTGGAGAGATATATGTGTTTCTTCAACTCAGCTGAATAGCCCCATTTGAATCCATCAGAGCCTATCTCCACTATGAAAACTGTGCTATGCGGGACATATTCTTTCAAAAATTAACTCAATTCCCAGGCAAAGAATGTGGTAGGTTTTCCTGATTCTAACACAGATGGTTTTCTTTCCAGAGATCTATGTGTTTCATTAAGAGAGCTGAATAGGCCAATTTGAACGAATAGCGCCTAACTTCCTGGCAAACTATGACTTGCAGGAAGAATTCCTTTAAAAAACTAAGTCAATTCTGAGAGGAATGCAATGTGCTAGATGTTCCTTTTTATAACACAAATGGTTTTTTTTTGAGAGATACATGTGATTCTTCAACTCCTCTGAATAGGCCTATTTGGAGCAATATGAACCGTAATCCACCTAGGCAGCTATGAGTCGCAAAAACTAACTCAGTTCTCACAGGGAAACAATGTGCTAGACACTCCTGCTTCTAACACAGATGGTTGTCTTTCGAGAAAAACGTGTGTTTCTTCAACTGAGCTGAATAGGCCTATTTCAAGCAAAATGACCCTTTGCCCACCTTGAAAATGATGACTTGCAGGACGTATTCCTTTCAAAAACTAGTTCAATTCTCATACTGAAACAATGTGTAAAATGCTTCTGCTTCTATCAAAGGTGGTTTTCTTTATACAGATACATGGGTTTCTTCAACTTACCTGACTAGGCCTATTTGGAGCAAACAGAGCCTATCTCCACCTTGAAACACACAAGTTGCAGGAAGTATTCCTTTCAAAACCTATATCGATTCTCACAGGGAAACAATGTGAAAGAAATGGGAGCTACGAACAGAGATGATTTTCTTTGGAGAGATTTATGTGGTTCTTTAACTCAACTGAATAAGCCTATTTGGAGCAACATGAGCAGTACTCCACCTTGAACAATATGATTTGTAGAGTTTACCTTTGAAAAACCAACTCGGATCTCACAGGAAAACAATGTGCTTGATGTACCTACTTCAAACACACATGGGTTTCTTACGAGAGATACATGTGTTTCTTCAACCTAGCTGAACAGGCCTATTTGGAACAAAATGTACTCTTCCCCACCTTGAATACTATGATTTTCAGAATGTATTCTTTCACAAACTTACTCAAATCTCAGGCAAAAAATGTGCTATATGATCCTGCTTCTAACACAGTGGGTTTCCTTTCGAGAGATACATGTGTTTCCACAAGATAGCTGAATGGGCCTATTTGGAGCAAAAGAACCAATTCTCCTGTAAATCTATGATTTGCATGAAGTATTCCTTTCAAAAACTAACTAAATTCTCACAGGGATACATGTGCTGGATCCTGCAGCTTGTAAGGAACCTATGATTTGCAGGAAGTCTTCCTCTGATAAACGACTTCAATTCTCACAGGGAAACAATGTGCTAGATGCTCCTGCTTAAAACACAGATGGCTGTCTTTGGAGAGATACATGTTTTTCTTCAACTCAGCTGAATAGGCATATTTGGAACAAAGACAGCCTATCACCACCTTGAAAAATCCACTTTGCAGAATTTGTACCTTCCAAAAAATAAGTCTAGTCCTTCAGGGAAATAATGCGCTAGATGCTCCTGCTTCTAACACAGGTGGATTTCTTTGGAGTGGTACATGTATTTCTTCAACTCAGATGAATAGTCCCATATGGATCATACAGAAGCTTTCTCCACGTGGAAACACCCAAGTTGCAAAATTAGGCTTTTCAAATACTAACGCAATTTCGAGGGAAACAATGTACTAGATCCTCCTGCTTCTAAAATACATGGTTATCGTTATAGGGATACATGTGTTACTTCAACTTAGCTGAATACGCCTATTTGGATCAAAGAGACCCTATATGCACCTTGAAACACCTACATTGAAGAAAGATACCTGGTAGAACCTAAATAGATTCTCCAGGGGAAAAATGTGCTTAATGCCGCAGCTTCTAACATGGATGGTTTTCATGAAGGGAAAAATGTGCTTTTTCAGCTCATCTGCAAAGGCCTTTTGGAGCCAACAAATCTATCTCCACCTTGAAAACTATGCTTTGCAGGATGTTTTCCTTTCAAAAACTAACTGAATTTTGACAGGGAAATGATATGCTTGATGCTCCTTCTTCTATCATAGATGGTTTTCTTTCTAGAGATACATGTGTTTCTTAAACTTAGCTGAATAGGCCTTCCTGGAGCAAACAGAGACTATCTCCACCTTGAAAACTGATATACAGGAAGTATTCATTAAAAAAACTAACAGTTCTCACAGGGAAACAATGTGCCACATGCTGCATCTTCTATAACAGATGATTTTCTTTGGAGAGTTACATGTGTTTCTTCAACTCAGCTGAATAGCCCTACTTCGAGCAAACAAAGCCTAACACCTCCTTGAAACACCTAAGTTTCAAAACTATTCCCTACAAAAAAACTCAGTTCTCAAAGGTCATCAATGCACTAGATACTCCTGATTCAAAATTAGATGGTTTTCTTTATAGAGATACATGTGTTTCTTCAACTCAGCGGAGTAGGCCTGTTTGGAGCGAAGAAAGCCTTTCTCCACCTTAGAAAGTATGATTTGCAGGAAGTATTTCTTTGAAAAAATAACTCAGTTCTAACAGGGAAACAATGATTTTGATGCTCATGCTCCTAACACACATGGTTTTCATTTGAGCAATATATGTATTTCTTCAACTTAGCTGAATGGGCCTAATTGGGGCAAACAGACCCTATCTCCACCTTGAAACATGTAAATTGCAGGGAGTATTCCATCAAAAACGAACTCAATTCTCACAGGGAAACAATGTTCTTCTAGATGCTCCTGCTTCTAACACAGATGATTGTCATTGGAGAGATACATGTGTTTCTTCAACTCAGCTGAATAGGCCTATTCGGAACAAAGAGAGATTATCACCACCTTGAAAAATCCACGTTGCAGGAAGTATTCCACTCAAAAATGAACTCAATTCTTTCAGGGAAACAATGTGCTAGATGCTGCTGCTTCTAACACAGATGGTTTGCTTTAGAGATATATATATGTGTTTCTTCAACTTAGCTGAATATGCCTATTTTGAAAAAAATTCGCTTTTCCCCCCTGTGAAAACTATGATTTGCAGGACGTATTACTTGGGAAAATGAAAACAAGCCTCACAGGAATACAATGTGCTAGGTGCTGCAGCTTCTAACATAGAAGGTTTTCTTTGAAGAGATACATGTGTTTCTTAAACTCAGCTGAATAACCATATTCGGAGCTAACAGAGCCCACTGAAACTGAAACACCTAAGTTGCAGGAAGTATTCGTTTCAAAAATTAAGTATATCCTCACAGGGAAACAAAGTGTGAAATGCTTCTGCTTCTGAAACAGATGGTTTTGTTTTAAGAGATACATGTCTTTCTTCAACTCATCTGAATAGGCCTATTTGGAACAACATGAGTCGTAATCCACCTTGAAAACTGTGAAATGCAGCAAGTTTTCCTTTCAGAAACAAACTCAGTTCTCCTAAGAAAACAATGTGCCAGATGCTCCTGCTTCTAACACAGATGGTTTTCTTATGAGAGATACATGATTTTCTTCCACTTAGCTCAAGAGGCCTATTTGAACTAAATGAACTTCTCCCCACGTTGAATACTATGATTGGCAAGATGAATTCTTTCAAAAACTAACTCAATTCTCAGGCAAACAATGTGCTTAATGTTCCTACTTCTAGCACAGATGGTTTTCTTTTGAGAACTACATGTGTTTCTTCCACTTAGCTGAATAGGCCTATTTCAACCAAAATGAGCCTTTTCCGACCTAGAAAACTACGATTTGCAGGAGGTATTCGTTTCCAAAACTAGCTCAATTTTCACACAGAAAAAAATGTGCTAGATGCTCCTGTTTCTAAAGCAGATGGTTTTCTCTATACAGAGACATGTGTTTCTTCCACTTAGCTGACTCGGCCTATTTGGAGCAAACATAGCGCATCTCCACCTTTAACACCCAAGATCCAGGAAGTATTCACTTCAAAACCTAAATCGATCTCACACAGAAACAAACCTAGATATGGCAGCTTCGGACAGGATGACTTTCTTTGGAGAAATGTTGTGTTTCTTCAACTCTGCTGAATATATCTCTTTTGAGCAACATGAGCTGCAATCCACCAGTAAACTATGATTTGCAAGAAGTTTTCCTTTGAAAAACTAACTCAGTTCTCACTGGAAAAGAGTGTGGTAGATGATCTTGCAGATCAACCATCGTCAGACAGAAGGTTGTCTTTTGAGTGGTACATGTGTTTCTTCAACTTAGGTGATTAGGCCTATTTGGAGCAAACAGAGCCCATCTCCACCTTGAAAACTATGATATGCAGGAAGTATTCATTTCAAAAACGAATGCAATTCTCACTGAAAACAATGTGCTAAGTACTGCCCCTCCATCACAGATGGGTTTTTTTGGTGAGATACATGTGTTTCTTGAACACAGCTGAAATGCCGTACTTGGAGAAAACAGAATCTAAATCCACCTTGAAATAACGAACTTTTAGGAAGTATTCCTTTCAAAAACTAAAATAGTTCTCAAGGAAACAATGCACTAGATGCTTCTGCTACTAACTTAGATGGTTTTCTTTATAGACATCCATGTGTTTCTTAAACTCAACTGAATAGGACTATTTGGAGCAAACAGAAGCTTTCTCCACCTTGAAAACTAAACTTTGCAGGAAGAATTCCTTTCAAACACTAAATAAATTCTCACAGGGAAAAAATCTGCTAGATGTTGCAGCTTCTACCATAGAGGGTTTTCTTTGGAGAGATACATGTGTTTCTTCAGCTCAGTGGAGTAATCATATTTGGAGCAAACACAGTCCATCTCCACCTGAAACACGTAAGATGCAGGAAGTATTCCATTCCAAAACGAATTCAATTCTCACATGGGAACAATCAGTGAGATGCTCCTGCTTCTAACGAGGATGGTTTTCTTTGAGAGAATCATGTGTTTCTTCAACTTAGCTGAAAAGATCAATTTGAAGCAAAAAGAACTTATCTCCACCCTGAAATCTATGATTGGCAGGAAGTATTCCTTTCAAAACTAACTCAACTCTCTCAGGGAAACAACATGCCAAATGCTGCTGCTTCTTACATGGAAGGTTTTCTTTATAGAGGCACATATGTTTCTTCAACTTAGTTGAATAGGCCTATTTGCAGCACACACCACTATCTCCACCTAGAAACACCTAATTAGCAGGAAGTATTCCCTTCAAGACCTAAACCTATTCTCATAGGGAAACCAGGTGCTTGACACGGCAGCCTTGAACAGAGATGATTTTCTTGGGAGGGATGCATGTGTTTCTTCAATTATGCTGAATAGTCCTGTGTGTAGCAACATTAGCCATAATCCACCTTGAAAAGTGTGATTTTCAAGAAGTATTCCTCTCATAAACTAACTCAGTTCTCCAAGGAGAAAATGTGCTAGATGCTCATGCTTCTAACAGAGATAGTTTTCTTTGGGAGATGCATGTGTTTGTTAAACTCAGCTAAATAGCCCTATTTGGATCAAACAGAGCCTATCTCCTCCTTGAAACACCTAAGTGGCAGAAATTATGTCTTTCAAAAACTAACTCAGTTTCTAGGGAAACAATATAATAGATTCTCCTGCTTATTACATACATGGTTTTCTCTATAGAGTTACATGTGTATCTTCAACTTAGCAGAAAAAGCCTATTTGGAGCAAACATACCCTATCTGCACCTTGAAACACCTACGTTGCAGGAAGTATTCTTTACAAAACCTAAATCGATTCTCACAGGGAAACAATGTGCTAAATGCTGCCGCTTCTAACATAGATGGTTTTCAGTGAGGGATAAATGTGCTTTTTCAACTCATCAGAAAAGGCCAATTTGGAGCAAAGGGTCTATCTCCACCTGGAAAACTATGATTTGCAGGATGAATTCCTTTGAAACACTAACTGAATTTTCAAAGGGAAGTAATGTGCTAGATGCTCCTTCTTCTATCATAGACCATTTTTGGAGGAAACTGACCTGATCTCCACCTGGAAACACCTACGTTGCAGTAAGTACACCTTTCAAAAGCTAAATCGATTCTCATAGGGAAACAGTGTGCCATGGCCTCAGATTCTAAAACAGATGGTTTTATTTGAGGGATACACGTACTTATGGAACTCATCTGAAAAGGCCTATTGGGAGCAAACACAGCCTATCGCCACCCTGGAAACTATGGTTTGCAGGAAGTATAGTTTTCAAAGAGTCAGTGAATTCTCACAGGGAAACAATCTGCTGGAGGCTGCAGCTTCTAACATGGATGGTTTTCTGTGGAGAGATACATTTGTTTCTTCAAGTCAGCTGAATAGGGCCATATGCAGGAACATGAGCACTAATCCACCTTGAAAACTGTGATTTGCAGGAAGTATTCCTGGGAAAACTAACTCAATTCTCACAGAGAAATAATATGCTAGATGCTCCTGCTTCTAACCGAGATGATTTTCTTTTGAGAGATACAAGTGTTTCTTCAACTTAGCTGAACAGTTGAAGACTATGAGTCTTCAACTCATAGTTGAAGTTGGAAGACTATGAGCCTCTCCCATCTTCAAGACTCTGATTTGTAGAATGGATTCTTTCAAGAACTACCTCAGTTCTCATAAGGAAACAAGGTGCTAGATTCTCCTGCTTCAAGCACAGATGGTTGTCTTTGGAGAGATATATGTGTTTCTTCAACTCAGCTGAATAGCCCCATTTGAATCCATCAGAGCCTATCTCCACTATGAAAACTGTGATATGCGGGACATATTCTTTCAAAAACTAACTCAATTCCCAGGCAAAGAATGTGGTAGGTTTTCCTGATTCTAACACAGATGGTTTTCTTTCCAGAGATCTATGTGTTTCATTAAGAGAGCTGAATAGGCCAATTTGAACGAATAGCGCCTAACTTCCTGGCAAACTATGACTTGCAGGAAGAATTCCTTTAAAAAACTAAGTCAATTCTGAGAGGAATGCAATGTGCTAGATGTTCCTTTTTATAACACAAATGGTTTTTTTTTGAGAGATACATGTGATTCTTCAACTCCTCTGAATAGGCCTATTTGGAGCAATATGAACCGTAATCCACCTAGGCAGCTATGAGTCGCAAAAACTAACTCAGTTCTCACAGGGAAACAATGTGCTAGACACTCCTGCTTCTAACACAGATGGTTGTCTTTCGAGAAAAACGTGTGTTTCTTCAACTGAGCTGAATAGGCCTATTTCAAGCAAAATGACCCTTTGCCCACCTTGAAAATGATGACTTGCAGGACGTATTCCTTTCAAAAACTAGTTCAATTCTCATACTGAAACAATGTGTAAAATGCTTCTGCTTCTATCAAAGGTGGTTTTCTTTATACAGATACATGGGTTTCTTCAACTTACCTGACTAGGCCTATTTGGAGCAAACAGAGCCAATCTCCACCTTGAAACACACAAGTTGCAGGAAGTATTCCTTTCAAAACCTATATCGATTCTCACAGGGAAACAATGTGAAAGAAATGGCAGCTACGAACAGAGATGATTTTCTTTGGAGAGATTTATGTGGTTCTTTAACTCAACTGAATAAGCCTATTTGGAGCAACATGAGCAGTACTCCACCTTGAACAATATGATTTGTAGAGTTTACCTTTGAAAAACCAACTCGGATCTCACAGGAAAACAATGTGCTTGATGTACCTACTTCAAACACACATGGGTTTCTTACGAGAGATACATGTGTTTCTTCAACCTAGCTGAACAGGCCTATTTGGAACAAAATGTACTCTTCCCCACCTTGAATACTATGATTTTCAGAATGTATTCTTTCACAAACTTACTCAAATCTCAGGCAAAAAATGTGCTATATGATCCTGCTTCTAACACAGTGGGTTTCCTTTCGAGAGATACATGTGTTTCCACAAGATAGCTGAATGGGCCTATTTGGAGCAAAAGAACCAATTCTCCTGTAAATCTATGATTTGCATGAAGTATTCCTTTCAAAAACTAACTAAATTCTCACAGGGATACATGTGCTGGATCCTGCAGCTTGTAAGGAACCTATGATTTGCAGGAAGTCTTCCTCTGATAAACGACTTCAATTCTCACAGGGAAACAATGTGCTAGATGCTCCTGCTTAAAACACAGATGGCTGTCTTTGGAGAAATCAACTCAGCTGAATAGGCATATTTGGAACAAAGACAGCCTATCACCACCTTGAAAAATCCACTTTGCAGAATTTGTACCTTCCAAAAAATAAGTCTAGTCCTTCAGGGAAATAATGCGCTAGATGCTCCTGCTTCTAACACAGGTGGATTTCTTTGGAGTGGTACATGTATTTCTTCAACTCAGATGAATAGTCCCATATGGATCATACAGAAGCTTTCTCCACGTGGAAACACCCAAGTTGCAAAATTAGGCTTTTCAAATACTAACGCAATTTCGAGGGAAACAATGTACTAGATCCTCCTGCTTCTAAAATACATGGTTATCGTTATAGGGATACATGTGTTACTTCAACTTAGCTGAATACACCTATTTGGATCAAAGAGACCCTATATGCACCTTGAAACACCTACATTGAAGAAAGATACCTGGTAGAACCTAAATAGATTCTCCAGGGGAAAAATGTGCTTAATGCCGCAGCTTCTAACATGGATGGTTTTCATGAAGGGAAAAATGTGCTTTTTCAGCTCATCTGCAAAGGCCTTTTGGAGCCAACAAATCTATCTCCACCTTGAAAACTATGCTTTGCAGGATGTTTTCCTTTCAAAAACTAACTGAATTTTGACAGGGAAATGATATGCTTGATGCTCCTTCTTCTATCATAGATGGTTTTCTTTCTAGAGATACATGTGTTTCTTAAACTTAGCTGAATAGGCCTTCCTGGAGCAAACAGAGACTATCTCCACCTTGAAAACTGATATACAGGAAGTATTCATTAAAAAAACTAACAGTTCTCACAGGGAAACAATGTGCCACATGCTGCATCTTCTATAACAGATGATTTTCTTTGGAGAGTTACATGTGTTTCTTCAACTCAGCTGAATAGCCCTACTTCGAGCAAACAAAGCCTAACACCTCCTTGAAACACCTAAGTTTCAAAACTATTCCCTACAAAAAAACTCAGTTCTCAAAGGTCATCAATGCACTAGATGCTCCTGATTCAAAATTAGATGGTTTTCTTTATAGAGATACATGTGTTTCTTCAACTCAGCGGAGTAGGCCTGTTTGGAGCGAAGAAAGCCTTTCTCCACCTTAGAAAGTATGATTTGCAGGAAGTATTTCTTTGAAAAAATAACTCAGTTCTAACAGGGAAACAATGATTTTGATGCTCATGCTCCTAACACACATGGTTTTCATTTGAGCAATATATGTATTTCTTCAACTTAGCTGAATGGGCCTAATTGGGGCAAACAGACCCTATCTCCACCTTGAAACATGTAAATTGCAGGGAGTATTCCATCAAAAACGAACTCAATTCTCACAGGGAAACAATGTTCTTCTAGATGCTCCTGCTTCTAACACAGATGATTGTCATTGGAGAGATACATGTGTTTCTTCAACTCAGCTGAATAGGCCTATTCGGAACAAAGAGAGATTATCACCACCTTGAAAAATCCACGTTGCAGGAAGTATTCCACTCAAAAATGAACTCAATTCTTTCAGGGAAACAATGTGCTAGATGCTGCTGCTTCTAACACAGATGGTTTGCTTTAGAGATATATATATGTGTTTCTTCAACTTAGCTGAATATGCCTATTTTGAAAAAAATTCGCTTTTCCCCCCTGTGAAAACTATGATTTGCAGGACGTATTACTTGGGAAAACGAAAACAAGCCTCACAGGAATACAATGTGCTAGGTGCTGCAGCTTCTAACATAGAAGGTTTTCTTTGAAGAGATACATGTGTTTCTTAAACTCAGCTGAATAACCATATTCGGAGCTAACAGAGCCCACTGAAACTGAAACCCCTAAGTTGCAGGAAGTATTCGTTTCAAAAATTAAGTATATCCTCACAGGGAAACAAAGTGTGAAATGCTTCTGCTTCTGAAACAGATGGTTTTGTTTTAAGAGATACATGTCTTTCTTCAACTCATCTGAATAGGCCTATTTGGAACAACATGAGTCGTAATCCACCTTGAAAACTGTGAAATGCAGCAAGTTTTCCTTTCAGAAACAAACTCAGTTCTCCTAAGAAAACAATGTGCCAGATGCTCCTGCTTCTAACACAGATGGTTTTCTTATGAGAGATACATGATTTTCTTCCACTTAGCTGAAGAGGCCTATTTGAACTAAATGAACTTCTCCCCACGTTGAATACTATGATTGGCAAGATGAATTCTTTCAAAAACTAACTCAATTCTCAGGCAAACAATGTGCTTAATGTTCCTACTTCTAGCACAGATGGTTTTCTTTTGAGAACTACATGTGTTTCTTCCACTTAGCTGAATAGGCCTATTTCAACCAAAATGAGCCTTTTCCGACCTAGAAAACTACGATTTGCAGGAGGTATTCGTTTCCAAAACTAGCTCAATTTTCACACAGAAAAAAATGTGCTAGATGCTCCTGTTTCTAAAGCAGATGGTTTTCTCTATACAGAGACATGTGTTTCTTCCACTTAGCTGACTCGGCCTATTTGGAGCAAACATAGCGCATCTCCACCTTTAACACCCAAGATCCAGGAAGTATTCACTTCAAAACCTAAATCGATCTCACACAGAAACAAACCTAGATATGGCCGCTTCGGACAGGATGACTTTCTTTGGAGAAATGTTGTGTTTCTTCAACTCTGCTGAATATATCTCTTTTGAGCAACATGAGCTGCAATCCACCAGTAAACTATGATTTGCAAGAAGTTTTCCTTTGAAAAACTAACTCAGTTCTCACTGGAAAAGAGTGTGGTAGATGATCTTGCAGATCAACCATCGTCAGACAGAAGGTTGTCTTTTGAGTGGTACATGTGTTTCTTCAACTTAGGTGATTAGGCCTATTTGGAGCAAACAGAGCCCATCTCCACCTTGAAAACTATGATATGCAGGAAGTATTCATTTCAAAAACGAATGCAATTCTCACTGAAAACAATGTGCTAAGTACTGCCCCTCCATCACAGATGGGTTTTTTTGGTGAGATACATGTGTTTCTTCAACACAGCTGAAATGCCGTACTTGGAGAAAACAGAATCTAAATCCACCTTGAAATAACGAACTTTTAGGAAGTATTCCTTTCAAAAACTAAAATAGTTCTCAAGGAAACAATGCACTAGATGCTTCTGCTACTAACTTAGATGGTTTTCTTTATAGACATCCATGTGTTTCTTAAACTCAACTGAATAGGACTATTTGGAGCAAACAGAAGCTTTCTCCACCTTGAAAACTAAACTTTGCAGGAAGAATTCCTTTCAAACACTAAATAAATTCTCACAGGGAAAAAATCTGCTAGATGTTGCAGCTTCTACCATAGAGGGTTTTCTTTGGAGAGATACATGTGTTTCTTCAGCTCAGTGGAGTAATCATATTTGGAGCAAACACAGTCCATCTCCACCTGAAACACGTAAGATGCAGGAAGTATTCCATTCCAAAACGAATTCAATTCTCACATGGGAACAATCAGTGAGATGCTCCTGCTTCTAACGAGGATGGTTTTCTTTGAGAGAATCATGTGTTTCTTCAACTTAGCTGAAAAGATCAATTTGAAGCAAAAAGAACTTATCTCCACCCTGAAATCTATGATTGGCAGGAAGTATTCCTTTCAAAACTAACTCAACTCTCTCAGGGAAACAACATGCCAAATGCTGCTGCTTCTTACATGGAAGGTTTTCTTTATAGAGGCACATATGTTTCTTCAACTTAGTTGAATAGGCCTATTTGCAGCACACACCACTATCTCCACCTAGAAACACCTAATTAGCAGGAAGTATTCCCTTCAAGACCTAAACCTATTCTCATAGGGAAACCAGGTGCTTGACACGGCAGCCTTGAACAGAGATGATTTTCTTGGGAGGGATGCATGTGTTTCTTCAATTCTGCTGAATAGTCCTGTGTGTAGCAACATTAGCCATAATCCACCTTGAAAAGTGTGATTTTCAAGAAGTATTCCTCTCATAAACTAACTTAGTTCTCCAAGGAGAAAATGTGTTAGATGCTCATGCTTCTAACAGAGATAGTTTTCTTTGGGAGATGCATGTGTTTGTTAAACTCAGCTAAATAGCCCTATTTGGATCAAACAGAGACTATCTCCTCCTTGAAACACCTAAGTGGCAGAAATTATGTCTTTCAAAAACTAACTCAGTTTCTAGGGAAACAATATAATAGATTCTCCTGCTTATTACATACATGGTTTTCTCTATAGAGTTACATGTGTATCTTCAACTTAGCAGAAAAAGCCTATTTGGAGCAAACATACCCTATCTGCACCTTGAAACACCTACGTTGCAGGAAGTATTCTTTACAAAACCTAAATCGATTCTCACAGGGAAACAATGTGCTAAATGCTGCCGCTTCTAACATAGATGGTTTTCATTGAGGGATAAATGTGCTTTTTCAACTCATCAGAAAAGGCCAATTTGGAGCAAAGGGTCTATCTCCACCTGGAAAACTATGATTTGCAGGATGAATTCCTTTGAAACACTAACTGAATTTTCAAAGGGAAGTAATGTGCTAGATGCTCCTTCTTCTATCATAGACGGTTTTTGGAGGAAACTGACCTGATCTCCACCTGGAAACACCTACGTTGCAGTAAGTACACCTTTCAAAAGCTAAATCGATTCTCATAGGGAAACAGTGTGCCATGGCCTCAGATTCTAAAACAGATGGTTTTATTTGAGGGATACACGTACTTATGGAACTCATCTGAAAAGGCCTATTTGGAGCAAACACAGCCTATCGCCACCCTGGAAACTATGGTTTGCAGGAAGTATAGTTTTCAAAGAGTCAGTGAATTCTCACAGGGAAACAATCTGCTGGAGGCTGCAGCTTCTAACATGGATGGTTTTCTGTGGAGAGATACATTTGTTTCTTCAAGTCAGCTGAATAGGGCCATATGCAGGAACATGAGCACTAATCCACCTTGAAAACTGTGATTTGCAGGAAGTATTCCTGGGAAAACTAACTCAATTCTCACAGAGAAATAATATGCTAGATGCTCCTGCTTCTAACCGAGATGATTTTCTTTTGAGAGATACAAGTGTTTCTTCAACTTAGCTGAACAGTTGAAGACTATGAGTCTTCAACTCATAGTTGAAGTTGGAAGACTATGAGCCTCTCCCATCTTCAAGACTCTGATTTGTAGAATGGATTCTTTCAAGAACTACCTCAGTTCTCATAAGGAAACAAGGTGCTAGATTCTCCTGCTTCAAGCACAGATGGTTGTCTTTGGAGAGATATATGTGTTTCTTCAACTCAGGTGAATAGCCCCATTTGAATCCATCAGAGCCTATCTCCACTATGAAAACTGTGATATGCGGGACATATTCTTTCAAAAACTAACTCAATTCCCAGGCAAAGAATGTGGTAGGTTTTCCTGATTCTAACACAGATGGTTTTCTTTCCAGAGATCTATGTGTTTCATTAAGAGAGCTGAATAGGCCAATTTGAACGAATAGCGCCTAACTTCCTGGCAAACTATGACTTGCAGGAAGAATTCCTTTAAAAAACTAAGTCAATTCTGAGAGGAATGCAATGTGCTAGATGTTCCTTTTTATAACACAAATGGTTTTTTTTTGAGAGATACATGTGATTCTTCAACTCCTCTGAATAGGCCTATTTGGAGCAATATGAACCGTAATCCACCTAGGCAGCTATGAGTCGCAAAAACTAACTCAGTTCTCACAGGGAAACAATGTGCTAGACACTCCTGCTTCTAACACAGATGGTTGTCTTTCGAGAAAAACGTGTGTTTCTTCAACTGAGCTGAATAGGCCTATTTCAAGCAAAATGACCCTTTGCCCACCTTGAAAATGATGACTTGCAGGACGTATTCCTTTCAAAAACTAGTTCAATTCTCATACTGAAACAATGTGTAAAATGCTTCTGCTTCTATCAAAGGTGGTTTTCTTTATACAGATACATGGGTTTCTTCAACTTACCTGACTAGGCCTATTTGGAGCAAACAGAGCCAATCTCCACCTTGAAACACACAAGTTGCAGGAAGTATTCCTTTCAAAACCTATATCGATTCTCACAGGGAAACAATGTGAAAGAAATGGCAGCTACGAACAGAGATGATTTTCTTTGGAGAGATTTATGTGGTTCTTTAACTCAACTGAATAAGCCTATTTGGAGCAACATGAGCAGTACTCCACCTTGAACAATATGATTTGTAGAGTTTACCTTTGAAAAACCAACTCGGATCTCACAGGAAAACAATGTGCTTGATGTACCTACTTCAAACACACATGGGTTTCTTACGAGAGATACATGTGTTTCTTCAACCTAGCTGAACAGGCCTATTTGGAACAAAATGTACTCTTCCCCACCTTGAATACTATGATTTTCAGAATGTATTCTTTCACAAACTTACTCAAATCTCAGGCAAAAAATGTGCTATATGATCCTGCTTCTAACACAGTGGGTTTCCTTTCGAGAGATACATGTGTTTCCACAAGATAGCTGAATGGGCCTATTTGGAGCAAAAGAACCAATTCTCCTGTAAATCTATGATTTGCATGAAGTATTCCTTTCAAAAACTAACTAAATTCTCACAGGGATACATGTGCTGGATCCTGCAGCTTGTAAGGAACCTATGATTTGCAGGAAGTCTTCCTCTGATAAACGACTTCAATTCTCACAGGGAAACAATGTGCTAGATGCTCCTGCTTAAAACACAGATGGCTGTCTTTGGAGAAATCAACTCAGCTGAATAGGCATATTTGGAACAAAGACAGCCTATCACCACCTTGAAAAATCCACTTTGCAGAATTTGTACCTTCCAAAAAATAAGTCTAGTCCTTCAGGGAAATAATGCGCTAGATGCTCCTGCTTCTAACACAGGTGGATTTCTTTGGAGTGGTACATGTATTTCTTCAACTCAGATGAATAGTCCCATATGGATCATACAGAAGCTTTCTCCACGTGGAAACACCCAAGTTGCAAAATTAGGCTTTTCAAATACTAACGCAATTTCGAGGGAAACAATGTACTAGATCCTCCTGCTTCTAAAATACATGGTTATCGTTATAGGGATACATGTGTTACTTCAACTTAGCTGAATACGCCTATTTGGATCAAAGAGACCCTATATGCACCTTGAAACACCTACATTGAAGAAAGATACCTGGTAGAACCTAAATAGATTCTCCAGGGGAAAAATGTGCTTAATGCCGCAGCTTCTAACATGGATGGTTTTCATGAAGGGAAAAATGTGCTTTTTCAGCTCATCTGCAAAGGCCTTTTGGAGCCAACAAATCTATCTCCACCTTGAAAACTATGCTTTGCAGGATGTTTTCCTTTCAAAAACTAACTGAATTTTGACAGGGAAATGATATGCTTGATGCTCCTTCTTCTATCATAGATGGTTTTCTTTCTAGAGATACATGTGTTTCTTAAACTTAGCTGAATAGGCCTTCCTGGAGCAAACAGAGACTATCTCCACCTTGAAAACTGATATACAGGAAGTATTCATTAAAAAAACTAACAGTTCTCACAGGGAAACAATGTGCCACATGCTGCATCTTCTATAACAGATGATTTTCTTTGGAGAGTTACATGTGTTTCTTCAACTCAGCTGAATAGCCCTACTTCGAGCAAACAAAGCCTAACACCTCCTTGAAACACCTAAGTTTCAAAACTATTCCCTACAAAAAAACTCAGTTCTCAAAGGTCATCAATGCACTAGATGCTCCTGATTCAAAATTAGATGGTTTTCTTTATAGAGATACATGTGTTTCTTCAACTCAGCGGAGTAGGCCTGTTTGGAGCGAAGAAAGCCTTTCTCCACCTTAGAAAGTATGATTTGCAGGAAGTATTTCTTTGAAAAAATAACTCAGTTCTAACAGGGAAACAATGATTTTGATGCTCATGCTCCTAACACACATGGTTTTCATTTGAGCAATATATGTATTTCTTCAACTTAGCTGAATGGGCCTAATTGGGGCAAACAGACCCTATCTCCACCTTGAAACATGTAAATTGCAGGGAGTATTCCATCAAAAACGAACTCAATTCTCACAGGGAAACAATGTTCTTCTAGATGCTCCTGCTTCTAACACAGATGATTGTCATTGGAGAGATACATGTGTTTCTTCAACTCAGCTGAATAGGCCTATTCGGAACAAAGAGAGATTATCACCACCTTGAAAAATCCACGTTGCAGGAAGTATTCCACTCAAAAATGAACTCAATTCTTTCAGGGAAACAATGTGCTAGATGCTGCTGCTTCTAACACAGATGGTTTGCTTTAGAGATATATATATGTGTTTCTTCAACTTAGCTGAATATGCCTATTTTGAAAAAAATTCGCTTTTCCCCCCTGTGAAAACTATGATTTGCAGGACGTATTACTTGGGAAAACGAAAACAAGCCTCACAGGAATACAATGTGCTAGGTGCTGCAGCTTCTAACATAGAAGGTTTTCTTTGAAGAGATACATGTGTTTCTTAAACTCAGCTGAATAACCATATTCGGAGCTAACAGAGCCCACTGAAACTGAAACCCCTAAGTTGCAGGAAGTATTCGTTTCAAAAATTAAGTATATCCTCACAGGGAAACAAAGTGTGAAATGCTTCTGCTTCTGAAACAGATGGTTTTGTTTTAAGAGATACATGTCTTTCTTCAACTCATCTGAATAGGCCTATTTGGAACAACATGAGTCGTAATCCACCTTGAAAACTGTGAAATGCAGCAAGTTTTCCTTTCAGAAACAAACTCAGTTCTCCTAAGAAAACAATGTGCCAGATGCTCCTGCTTCTAACACAGATGGTTTTCTTATGAGAGATACATGATTTTCTTCCACTTAGCTGAAGAGGCCTATTTGAACTAAATGAACTTCTCCCCACGTTGAATACTATGATTGGCAAGATGAATTCTTTCAAAAACTAACTCAATTCTCAGGCAAACAATGTGCTTAATGTTCCTACTTCTAGCACAGATGGTTTTCTTTTGAGAACTACATGTGTTTCTTCCACTTAGCTGAATAGGCCTATTTCAACCAAAATGAGCCTTTTCCGACCTAGAAAACTACGATTTGCAGGAGGTATTCGTTTCCAAAACTAGCTCAATTTTCACACAGAAAAAAATGTGCTAGATGCTCCTGTTTCTAAAGCAGATGGTTTTCTCTATACAGAGACATGTGTTTCTTCCACTTAGCTGACTCGGCCTATTTGGAGCAAACATAGCGCATCTCCACCTTTAACACCCAAGATCCAGGAAGTATTCACTTCAAAACCTAAATCGATCTCACACAGAAACAAACCTAGATATGGCAGCTTCGGACAGGATGACTTTCTTTGGAGAAATGTTGTGTTTCTTCAACTCTGCTGAATATATCTCTTTTGAGCAACATGAGCTGCAATCCACCAGTAAACTATGATTTGCAAGAAGTTTTCCTTTGAAAAACTAACTCAGTTCTCACTGGAAAAGAGTGTGGTAGATGATCTTGCAGATCAACCATCGTCAGACAGAAGGTTGTCTTTTGAGTGGTACATGTGTTTCTTCAACTTAGGTGATTAGGCCTATTTGGAGCAAACAGAGCCCATCTCCACCTTGAAAACTATGATATGCAGGAAGTATTCATTTCAAAAACGAATGCAATTCTCACTGAAAACAATGTGCTAAGTACTGCCCCTCCATCACAGATGGGTTTTTTTGGTGAGATACATGTGTTTCTTGAACACAGCTGAAATGCCGTACTTGGAGAAAACAGAATCTAAATCCACCTTGAAATAACGAACTTTTAGGAAGTATTCCTTTCAAAAACTAAAATAGTTCTCAAGGAAACAATGCACTAGATGCTTCTGCTACTAACTTAGATGGTTTTCTTTATAGACATCCATGTGTTTCTTAAACTCAACTGAATAGGACTATTTGGAGCAAACAGAAGCTTTCTCCACCTTGAAAACTAAACTTTGCAGGAAGAATTCCTTTCAAACACTAAATAAATTCTCACAGGGAAAAAATCTGCTAGATGTTGCAGCTTCTACCATAGAGGGTTTTCTTTGGAGAGATACATGTGTTTCTTCAGCTCAGTGGAGTAATCATATTTGGAGCAAACACAGTCCATCTCCACCTGAAACACGTAAGATGCAGGAAGTATTCCATTCCAAAACGAATTCAATTCTCACATGGGAACAATCAGTGAGATGCTCCTGCTTCTAACGAGGATGGTTTTCTTTGAGAGAATCATGTGTTTCTTCAACTTAGCTGAAAAGATCAATTTGAAGCAAAAAGAACTTATCTCCACCCTGAAATCTATGATTGGCAGGAAGTATTCCTTTCAAAACTAACTCAACTCTCTCAGGGAAACAACATGCCAAATGCTGCTGCTTCTTACATGGAAGGTTTTCTTTATAGAGGCACATATGTTTCTTCAACTTAGTTGAATAGGCCTATTTGCAGCACACACCACTATCTCCACCTAGAAACACCTAATTAGCAGGAAGTATTCCCTTCAAGACCTAAACCTATTCTCATAGGGAAACCAGGTGCTTGACACGGCAGCCTTGAACAGAGATGATTTTCTTGGGAGGGATGCATGTGTTTCTTCAATTCTGCTGAATAGTCCTGTGTGTAGCAACATTAGCCATAATCCACCTTGAAAAGTGTGATTTTCAAGAAGTATTCCTCTCATAAACTAACTCAGTTCTCCAAGGAGAAAATGTGCTAGATGCTCATGCTTCTAACAGAGATAGTTTTCTTTGGGAGATGCATGTGTTTGTTAAACTCAGCTAAATAGCCCTATTTGGATCAAACAGAGACTATCTCCTCCTTGAAACACCTAAGTGGCAGAAATTATGTCTTTCAAAAACTAACTCAGTTTCTAGGGAAACAATATAATAGATTCTCCTGCTTATTACATACATGGTTTTCTCTATAGAGTTACATGTGTATCTTCAACTTAGCAGAAAAAGCCTATTTGGAGCAAACATACCCTATCTGCACCTTGAAACACCTACGTTGCAGGAAGTATTCTTTACAAAACCTAAATCGATTCTCACAGGGAAACAATGTGCTAAATGCTGCCGCTTCTAACATAGATGGTTTTCAGTGAGGGATAAATGTGCTTTTTCAACTCATCAGAAAAGGCCAATTTGGAGCAAAGGGTCTATCTCTACCTGGAAAACTATGATTTGCAGGATGAATTCCTTTGAAACACTAACTGAATTTTCAAAGGGAAGTAATGTGCTAGATGCTCCTTCTTCTATCATAGACGGTTTTTGGAGGAAACTGACCTGATCTCCACCTGGAAACACCTACGTTGCAGTAAGTACACCTTTCAAAAGCTAAATCGATTCTCATAGGGAAACAGTGTGCCATGGCCTCAGATTCTAAAACAGATGGTTTTATTTGAGGGATACACGTACTTATGGAACTCATCTGAAAAGGCCTATTGGGAGCAAACACAGCCTATCGCCACCCTGGAAACTATGGTTTGCAGGAAGTATAGTTTTCAAAGAGTCAGTGAATTCTCACAGGGAAACAATCTGCTGGAGGCTGCAGCTTCTAACACGGATGGTTTTCTGTGGAGAGATACATTTGTTTCTTCAAGTCAGCTGAATAGGGCCATATGCAGGAACATGAGCACTAATCCACCTTGAAAACTGTGATTTGCAGGAAGTATTCCTGGGAAAACTAACTCAATTCTCACAGAGAAATAATATGCTAGATGCTCCTGCTTCTAACCGAGATGATTTTCTTTTGAGAGATACAAGTGTTTCTTCAACTTAGCTGAACAGTTGAAGACTATGAGTCTTCAACTCATAGTTGAAGTTGGAAGACTATGAGCCTCTCCCATCTTCAAGACTCTGATTTGTAGAATGGATTCTTTCAAGAACTACCTCAGTTCTCATAAGGAAACAAGGTGCTAGATTCTCCTGCTTCAAGCACAGATGGTTGTCTTTGGAGAGATATATGTGTTTCTTCAACTCAGCTGAATAGCCCCATTTGAATCCATCAGAGCCTATCTCCACTATGAAAACTGTGATATGCGGGACATATTCTTTCAAAAACTAACTCAATTCCCAGGCAAAGAATGTGGTAGGTTTTCCTGATTCTAACACAGATGGTTTTCTTTCCAGAGATCTATGTGTTTCATTAAGAGAGCTGAATAGGCCAATTTGAACGAATAGCGCCTAACTTCCTGGCAAACTATGACTTGCAGGAAGAATTCCTTTAAAAAACTAAGTCAATTCTGAGATTAATGCAATGTGCTAGATGTTCCTTTTTATAACACAAATGGTTTTTTTTTGAGAGATACATGTGATTCTTCAACTCCTCTGAATAGGCCTATTTGGAGCAATATGAACCGTAATCCACCTAGGCAGCTATGAGTCGCAAAAACTAACTCAGTTCTCACAGGGAAACAATGTGCTAGACACTCCTGCTTCTAACACAGATGGTTGTCTTTCGAGAAAAACGTGTGTTTCTTCAACTGAGCTGAATAGGCCTATTTCAAGCAAAATGACCCTTTGCCCACCTTGAAAATGATGACTTGCAGGACGTATTCCTTTCAAAAACTAGTTCAATTCTCATACTGAAACAATGTGTAAAATGCTTCTGCTTCTATCAAAGGTGGTTTTCTTTATACAGATACATGGGTTTCTTCAACTTACCTGACTAGGCCTATTTGGAGCAAACAGAGCCTATCTCCACCTTGAAACACACAAGTTGCAGGAAGTATTCCTTTCAAAACCTATATCGATTCTCACAGGGAAACAATGTGAAAGAAATGGCAGCTACGAACAGAGATGATTTTCTTTGGAGAGATTTATGTGGTTCTTTAACTCAACTGAATAAGCCTATTTGGAGCAACATGAGCAGTACTCCACCTTGAACAATATGATTTGTAGAGTTTACCTTTGAAAAACCAACTCGGATCTCACAGGAAAACAATGTGCTTGATGTACCTACTTCAAACACACATGGGTTTCTTACGAGAGATACATGTGTTTCTTCAACCTAGCTGAACAGGCCTATTTGGAACAAAATGTACTCTTCCCCACCTTGAATACTATGATTTTCAGAATGTATTCTTTCACAAACTTACTCAAATCTCAGGCAAAAAATGTGCTATATGATCCTGCTTCTAACACAGTGGGTTTCCTTTCGAGAGATACATGTGTTTCCACAAGATAGCTGAATGGGCCTATTTGGAGCAAAAGAACCAATTCTCCTGTAAATCTATGATTTGCATGAAGTATTCCTTTCAAAAACTAACTAAATTCTCACAGGGATACATGTGCTGGATCCTGCAGCTTGTAAGGAACCTATGATTTGCAGGAAGTCTTCCTCTGATAAACGACTTCAATTCTCACAGGGAAACAATGTGCTAGATGCTCCTGCTTAAAACACAGATGGCTGTCTTTGGAGAGATACATGTTTTTCTTCAACTCAGCTGAATAGGCATATTTGGAACAAAGACAGCCTATCACCACCTTGAAAAATCCACTTTGCAGAATTTGTACCTTCCAAAAAATAAGTCTAGTCCTTCAGGGAAATAATGCGCTAGATGCTCCTGCTTCTAACACAGGTGGATTTCTTTGGAGTGGTACATGTATTTCTTCAACTCAGATGAATAGTCCCATATGGATCATACAGAAGCTTTCTCCACGTGGAAACACCCAAGTTGCAAAATTAGGCTTTTCAAATACTAACGCAATTTCGAGGGAAACAAAGTACTAGATCCTCCTGCTTCTAAAATACATGGTTATCGTTATAGGGATACATGTGTTACTTCAACTTAGCTGAATACGCCTATTTGGATCAAAGAGACCCTATATGCACCTTGAAACACCTACATTGAAGAAAGATACCTGGTAGAACCTAAATAGATTCTCCAGGGGAAAAATGTGCTTAATGCCGCAGCTTCTAACATGGATGGTTTTCATGAAGGGAAAAATGTGCTTTTTCAGCTCATCTGCAAAGGCCTTTTGGAGCCAACAAATCTATCTCCACCTTGAAAACTATGCTTTGCAGGATGTTTTCCTTTCAAAAACTAACTGAATTTTGACAGGGAAATGATATGCTTGATGCTCCTTCTTCTATCATAGATGGTTTTCTTTCTAGAGATACATGTGTTTCTTAAACTTAGCTGAATAGGCCTTCCTGGAGCAAACAGAGACTATCTCCACCTTGAAAACTGATATACAGGAAGTATTCATTAAAAAAACTAACAGTTCTCACAGGGAAACAATGTGCCACATGCTGCATCTTCTATAACAGATGATTTTCTTTGGAGAGTTACATGTGTTTCTTCAACTCAGCTGAATAGCCCTACTTCGAGCAAACAAAGCCTAACACCTCCTTGAAACACCTAAGTTTCAAAACTATTCCCTACAAAAAAACTCAGTTCTCAAAGGTCATCAATGCACTAGATGCTCCTGATTCAAAATTAGATGGTTTTCTTTATAGAGATACATGTGTTTCTTCAACTCAGCGGAGTAGGCCTGTTTGGAGCGAAGAAAGCCTTTCTCCACCTTAGAAAGTATGATTTGCAGGAAGTATTTCTTTGAAAAAATAACTCAGTTCTAACAGGGAAACAATGATTTTGATGCTCATGCTCCTAACACACATGGTTTTCATTTGAGCAATATATGTATTTCTTCAACTTAGCTGAATGGGCCTAATTGGGGCAAACAGACCCTATCTCCACCTTGAAACATGTAAATTGCAGGGAGTATTCCATCAAAAACGAACTCAATTCTCACAGGGAAACAATGTTCTTCTAGATGCTCCTGCTTCTAACACAGATGATTGTCATTGGAGAGATACATGTGTTTCTTCAACTCAGCTGAATAGGCCTATTCGGAACAAAGAGAGATTATCACCACCTTGAAAAATCCACGTTGCAGGAAGTATTCCACTCAAAAATGAACTCAATTCTTTCAGGGAAACAATGTGCTAGATGCTGCTGCTTCTAACACAGATGGTTTGCTTTAGAGATATATATATGTGTTTCTTCAACTTAGCTGAATATGCCTATTTTGAAAAAAATTCGCTTTTCCCCCCTGTGAAAACTATGATTTGCAGGACGTATTACTTGGGAAAACGAAAACAAGCCTCACAGGAATACAATGTGCTAGGTGCTGCAGCTTCTAACATAGAAGGTTTTCTTTGAAGAGATACATGTGTTTCTTAAACTCAGCTGAATAACCATATTCGGAGCTAACAGAGCCCACTGAAACTGAAACCCCTAAGTTGCAGGAAGTATTCGTTTCAAAAATTAAGTATATCCTCACAGGGAAACAAAGTGTGAAATGCTTCTGCTTCTGAAACAGATGGTTTTGTTTTAAGAGATACATGTCTTTCTTCAACTCATCTGAATAGGCCTATTTGGAACAACATGAGTCGTAATCCACCTTGAAAACTGTGAAATGCAGCAAGTTTTCCTTTCAGAAACAAACTCAGTTCTCCTAAGAAAACAATGTGCCAGATGCTCCTGCTTCTAACACAGATGGTTTTCTTATGAGAGATACATGATTTTCTTCCACTTAGCTCAAGAGGCCTATTTGAACTAAATGAACTTCTCCCCACGTTGAATACTATGATTGGCAAGATGAATTCTTTCAAAAACTAACTCAATTCTCAGGCAAACAATGTGCTTAATGTTCCTACTTCTAGCACAGATGGTTTTCTTTTGAGAACTACATGTGTTTCTTCCACTTAGCTGAATAGGCCTATTTCAACCAAAATGAGCCTTTTCCGACCTAGAAAACTACGATTTGCAGGAGGTATTCGTTTCCAAAACTAGCTCAATTTTCACACAGAAAAAAATGTGCTAGATGCTCCTGTTTCTAAAGCAGATGGTTTTCTCTATACAGAGACATGTGTTTCTTCCACTTAGCTGACTCGGCCTATTTGGAGCAAACATAGCGCATCTCCACCTTTAACACCCAAGATCCAGGAAGTATTCACTTCAAAACCTAAATCGATCTCACACAGAAACAAACCTAGATATGGCAGCTTCGGACAGGATGACTTTCTTTGGAGAAATGTTGTGTTTCTTCAACTCTGCTGAATATATCTCTTTTGAGCAACATGAGCTGCAATCCACCAGTAAACTATGATTTGCAAGAAGTTTTCCTTTGAAAAACTAACTCAGTTCTCACTGGAAAAGAGTGTGGTAGATGATCTTGCAGATCAACCATCGTCAGACAGAAGGTTGTCTTTTGAGTGGTACATGTGTTTCTTCAACTTAGGTGATTAGGCCTATTTGGAGCAAACAGAGCCCATCTCCACCTTGAAAACTATGATATGCAGGAAGTATTCATTTCAAAAACGAATGCAATTCTCACTGAAAACAATGTGCTAAGTACTGCCCCTCCATCACAGATGGGTTTTTTTGGTGAGATACATGTGTTTCTTCAACACAGCTGAAATGCCGTACTTGGAGAAAACAGAATCTAAATCCACCTTGAAATAACGAACTTTTAGGAAGTATTCCTTTCAAAAACTAAAATAGTTCTCAAGGAAACAATGCACTAGATGCTTCTGCTACTAACTTAGATGGTTTTCTTTATAGACATCCATGTGTTTCTTAAACTCAACTGAATAGGACTATTTGGAGCAAACAGAAGCTTTCTACACCTTGAAAACTAAACTTTGCAGGAAGAATTCCTTTCAAACACTAAATGAATTCTCACAGGGAAAAAATCTGCTAGATGTTGCAGCTTCTACCATAGAGGGTTTTCTTTGGAGAGATACATGTGTTTCTTCAGCTCAGTGGAGTAATCATATTTGGAGCAAACACAGTCCATCTCCACCTGAAACACGTAAGATGCAGGAAGTATTCCATTCCAAAACGAATTCAATTCTCACATGGGAACAATCAGTGAGATGCTCCTGCTTCTAACGAGGATGGTTTTCTTTGAGAGAATCATGTGTTTCTTCAACTTAGCTGAAAAGATCAATTTGAAGCAAAAAGAACTTATCTCCACCCTGAAATCTATGATTGGCAGGAAGTATTCCTTTCAAAACTAACTCAACTCTCTCAGGGAAACAACATGCCAAATGCTGCTGCTTCTTACATGGAAGGTTTTCTTTATAGAGGCACATATGTTTCTTCAACTTAGTTGAATAGGCCTATTTGCAGCACACACCACTATCTCCACCTAGAAACACCTAATTAGCAGGAAGTATTCCCTTCAAGACCTAAACCTATTCTCATAGGGAAACCAGGTGCTTGAAACGGCAGCCTTGAACAGAGATGATTTTCTTGGGAGGGATGCATGTGTTTCTTCAATTCTGCTGAATAGTCCTGTGTGTAGCAACATTAGCCATAATCCACCTTGAAAAGTGTGATTTTCAAGAAGTATTCCTCTCATAAACTAACTCAGTTCTCCAAGGAGAAAATGTGCTAGATGCTCATGCTTCTAACAGAGATAGTTTTCTTTGGGAGATGCATGTGTTTGTTAAACTCAGCTAAATAGCCCTATTTGGATCAAACAGAGCCTATCTCCTCCTTGAAACACCTAAGTGGCAGAAATTATGTCTTTCAAAAACTAACTCAGTTTCTAGGGAAACAATATAATAGATTCTCCTGCTTATTACATACATGGTTTTCTCTATAGAGTTACATGTGTATCTTCAACTTAGCAGAAAAAGCCTATTTGGAGCAAACATACCCTATCTGCACCTTGAAACACCTACGTTGCAGGAAGTATTCTTTACAAAACCTAAATCGATTCTCACAGGGAAACAATGTGCTAAATGCTGCCGCTTCTAACATAGATGGTTTTCAGTGAGGGATAAATGTGCTTTTTCAACTCATCAGAAAAGGCCAATTTGGAGCAAAGGGTCTATCTCCACCTGGAAAACTATGATTTGCAGGATGAATTCCTTTGAAACACTAACTGAATTTTCAAAGGGAAGTAATGTGCTAGATGCTCCTTCTTCTATCATAGACGGTTTTTGGAGGAAACTGACCTGATCTCCACCTGGAAACACCTACGTTGCAGTAAGTACACCTTTCAAAAGCTAAATCGATTCTCATAGGGAAACAGTGTGCCATGGCCTCAGATTCTAAAACAGATGGTTTTATTTGAGGGATACACGTACTTATGGAACTCATCTGAAAAGGCCTATTGGGAGCAAACACAGCCTATCGCCACCCTGGAAACTATGGTTTGCAGGAAGTATAGTTTTCAAAGAGTCAGTGAATTCTCACAGGGAAACAATCTGCTGGAGGCTGCAGCTTCTAACATGGATGGTTTTCTGTGGAGAGATACATTTGTTTCTTCAAGTCAGCTGAATAGGGCCATATGCAGGAACATGAGCACTAATCCACCTTGAAAACTGTGATTTGCAGGAAGTATTCCTGGGAAAACTAACTCAATTCTCACAGAGAAATAATATGCTAGATGCTCCTGCTTCTAACCGAGATGATTTTCTTTTGAGAGATACAAGTGTTTCTTCAACTTAGCTGAACAGTTGAAGACTATGAGTCTTCAACTCATAGTTGAAGTTGGAAGACTATGAGCCTCTCCCATCTTCAAGACTCTGATTTGTAGAATGGATTCTTTCAAGAACTACCTCAGTTCTCATAAGGAAACAAGGTGCTAGATTCTCCTGCTTCAAGCACAGATGGTTGTCTTTGGAGAGATATATGTGTTTCTTCAACTCAGCTGAATAGCCCCATTTGAATCCATCAGAGCCTATCTCCACTATGAAAACTGTGATATGCGGGACATATTCTTTCAAAAACTAACTCAATTCCCAGGCAAAGAATGTGGTAGGTTTTCCTGATTCTAACACAGATGGTTTTCTTTCCAGAGATCTATGTGTTTCATTAAGAGAGCTGAATAGGCCAATTTGAACGAATAGCGCCTAACTTCCTGGCAAACTATGACTTGCAGGAAGAATTCCTTTAAAAAACTAAGTCAATTCTGAGATTAATGCAATGTGCTAGATGTTCCTTTTTATAACACAAATGGTTTTTTTTTGAGAGATACATGTGATTCTTCAACTCCTCTGAATAGGCCTATTTGGAGCAATATGAACCGTAATCCACCTAGGCAGCTATGAGTCGCAAAAACTAACTCAGTTCTCACAGGGAAACAATGTGCTAGACACTCCTGCTTCTAACACAGATGGTTGTCTTTCGAGAAAAACGTGTGTTTCTTCAACTGAGCTGAATAGGCCTATTTCAAGCAAAATGACCCTTTGCCCACCTTGAAAATGATGACTTGCAGGACGTATTCCTTTCAAAAACTAGTTCAATTCTCATACTGAAACAATGTGTAAAATGCTTCTGCTTCTATCAAAGGTGGTTTTCTTTATACAGATACATGGGTTTCTTCAACTTACCTGACTAGGCCTATTTGGAGCAAACAGAGCCTATCTCCACCTTGAAACACACAAGTTGCAGGAAGTATTCCTTTCAAAACCTATATCGATTCTCACAGGGAAACAATGTGAAAGAAATGGCAGCTACGAACAGAGATGATTTTCTTTGGAGAGATTTATGTGGTTCTTTAACTCAACTGAATAAGCCTATTTGGAGCAACATGAGCAGTACTCCACCTTGAACAATATGATTTGTAGAGTTTACCTTTGAAAAACCAACTCGGATCTCACAGGAAAACAATGTGCTTGATGTACCTACTTCAAACACACATGGGTTTCTTACGAGAGATACATGTGTTTCTTCAACCTAGCTGAACAGGCCTATTTGGAACAAAATGTACTCTTCCCCACCTTGAATACTATGATTTTCAGAATGTATTCTTTCACAAACTTACTCAAATCTCAGGCAAAAAATGTGCTATATGATCCTGCTTCTAACACAGTGGGTTTCCTTTCGAGAGATACATGTGTTTCCACAAGATAGCTGAATGGGCCTATTTGGAGCAAAAGAACCAATTCTCCTGTAAATCTATGATTTGCATGAAGTATTCCTTTCAAAAACTAACTAAATTCTCACAGGGATACATGTGCTGGATCCTGCAGCTTGTAAGGAACCTATGATTTGCAGGAAGTCTTCCTCTGATAAACGACTTCAATTCTCACAGGGAAACAATGTGCTAGATGCTCCTGCTTAAAACACAGATGGCTGTCTTTGGAGAGATACATGTTTTTCTTCAACTCAGCTGAATAGGCATATTTGGAACAAAGACAGCCTATCACCACCTTGAAAAATCCACTTTGCAGAATTTGTACCTTCCAAAAAATAAGTCTAGTCCTTCAGGGAAATAATGCGCTAGATGCTCCTGCTTCTAACACAGGTGGATTTCTTTGGAGTGGTACATGTATTTCTTCAACTCAGATGAATAGTCCCATATGGATCATACAGAAGCTTTCTCCACGTGGAAACACCCAAGTTGCAAAATTAGGCTTTTCAAATACTAACGCAATTTCGAGGGAAACAATGTACTAGATCCTCCTGCTTCTAAAATACATGGTTATCGTTATAGGGATACATGTGTTACTTCAACTTAGCTGAATACGCCTATTTGGATCAAAGAGACCCTATATGCACCTTGAAACACCTACATTGAAGAAAGATACCTGGTAGAACCTAAATAGATTCTCCAGGGGAAAAATGTGCTTAATGCCGCAGCTTCTAACATGGATGGTTTTCATGAAGGGAAAAATGTGCTTTTTCAGCTCATCTGCAAAGGCCTTTTGGAGCCAACAAATCTATCTCCACCTTGAAAACTATGCTTTGCAGGATGTTTTCCTTTCAAAAACTAACTGAATTTTGACAGGGAAATGATATGCTTGATGCTCCTTCTTCTATCATAGATGGTTTTCTTTCTAGAGATACATGTGTTTCTTAAACTTAGCTGAATAGGCCTTCCTGGAGCAAACAGAGACTATCTCCACCTTGAAAACTGATATACAGGAAGTATTCATTAAAAAAACTAACAGTTCTCACAGGGAAACAATGTGCCACATGCTGCATCTTCTATAACAGATGATTTTCTTTGGAGAGTTACATGTGTTTCTTCAACTCAGCTGAATAGCCCTACTTCGAGCAAACAAAGCCTAACACCTCCCTGAAACACCTAAGTTTCAAAACTATTCCCTACAAAAAAACTCAGTTCTCAAAGGTCATCAATGCACTAGATGCTCCTGATTCAAAATTAGATGGTTTTCTTTATAGAGATACATGTGTTTCTTCAACTCAGCGGAGTAGGCCTGTTTGGAGCGAAGAAAGCCTTTCTCCACCTTAGAAAGTATGATTTGCAGGAAGTATTTCTTTGAAAAAATAACTCAGTTCTAACAGGGAAACAATGATTTTGATGCTCATGCTCCTAACACACATGGTTTTCATTTGAGCAATATATGTATTTCTTCAACTTAGCTGAATGGGCCTAATTGGGGCAAACAGACCCTATCTCCACCTTGAAACATGTAAATTGCAGGGAGTATTCCATCAAAAACGAACTCAATTCTCACAGGGAAACAATGTTCTTCTAGATGCTCCTGCTTCTAACACAGATGATTGTCATTGGAGAGATACATGTGTTTCTTCAACTCAGCTGAATAGGCCTATTCGGAACAAAGAGAGATTATCACCACCTTGAAAAATCCACGTTGCAGGAAGTATTCCACTCAAAAATGAACTCAATTCTTTCAGGGAAACAATGTGCTAGATGCTGCTGCTTCTAACACAGATGGTTTGCTTTAGAGATATATATATGTGTTTCTTCAACTTAGCTGAATATGCCTATTTTGAAAAAAATTCGCTTTTCCCCCCTGTGAAAACTATGATTTGCAGGACGTATTACTTGGGAAAACGAAAACAAGCCTCACAGGAATACAATGTGCTAGGTGCTGCAGCTTCTAACATAGAAGGTTTTCTTTGAAGAGATACATGTGTTTCTTAAACTCAGCTGAATAACCATATTCGGAGCTAACAGAGCCCACTGAAACTGAAACCCCTAAGTTGCAGGAAGTATTCGTTTCAAAAATTAAGTATATCCTCACAGGGAAACAAAGTGTGAAATGCTTCTGCTTCTGAAACAGATGGTTTTGTTTTAAGAGATACATGTCTTTCTTCAACTCATCTGAATAGGCCTATTTGGAACAACATGAGTCGTAATCCACCTTGAAAACTGTGAAATGCAGCAAGTTTTCCTTTCAGAAACAAACTCAGTTCTCCTAAGAAAACAATGTGCCAGATGCTCCTGCTTCTAACACAGATGGTTTTCTTATGAGAGATACATGATTTTCTTCCACTTAGCTCAAGAGGCCTATTTGAACTAAATGAACTTCTCCCCACGTTGAATACTATGATTGGCAAGATGAATTCTTTCAAAAACTAACTCAATTCTCAGGCAAACAATGTGCTTAATGTTCCTACTTCTAGCACAGATGGTTTTCTTTTGAGAACTACATGTGTTTCTTCCACTTAGCTGAATAGGCCTATTTCAACCAAAATGAGCCTTTTCCGACCTAGAAAACTACGATTTGCAGGAGGTATTCGTTTCCAAAACTAGCTCAATTTTCACACAGAAAAAAATGTGCTAGATGCTCCTGTTTCTAAAGCAGATGGTTTTCTCTATACAGAGACATGTGTTTCTTCCACTTAGCTGACTCGGCCTATTTGGAGCAAACATAGCGCATCTCCACCTTTAACACCCAAGATCCAGGAAGTATTCACTTCAAAACCTAAATCGATCTCACACAGAAACAAACCTAGATATGGCAGCTTCGGACAGGATGACTTTCTTTGGAGAAATGTTGTGTTTCTTCAACTCTGCTGAATATATCTCTTTTGAGCAACATGAGCTGCAATCCACCAGTAAACTATGATTTGCAAGAAGTTTTCCTTTGAAAAACTAACTCAGTTCTCACTGGAAAAGAGTGTGGTAGATGATCTTGCAGATCAACCATCGTCAGACAGAAGGTTGTCTTTTGAGTGGTACATGTGTTTCTTCAACTTAGGTGATTAGGCCTATTTGGAGCAAACAGAGCCCATCTCCACCTTGAAAACTATGATATGCAGGAAGTATTCATTTCAAAAACGAATGCAATTCTCACTGAAAACAATGTGCTAAGTACTGCCCCTCCATCACAGATGGGTTTTTTTGGTGAGATACATGTGTTTCTTCAACACAGCTGAAATGCCGTACTTGGAGAAAACAGAATCTAAATCCACCTTGAAATAACGAACTTTTAGGAAGTATTCCTTTCAAAAACTAAAATAGTTCTCAAGGAAACAATGCACTAGATGCTTCTGCTACTAACTTAGATGGTTTTCTTTATAGACATCCATGTGTTTCTTAAACTCAACTGAATAGGACTATTTGGAGCAAACAGAAGCTTTCTACACCTTGAAAACTAAACTTTGCAGGAAGAATTCCTTTCAAACACTAAATAAATTCTCACAGGGAAAAAATCTGCTAGATGTTGCAGCTTCTACCATAGAGGGTTTTCTTTGGAGAGATACATGTGTTTCTTCAGCTCAGTGGAGTAATCATATTTGGAGCAAACACAGTCCATCTCCACCTGAAACACGTAAGATGCAGGAAGTATTCCATTCCAAAACGAATTCAATTCTCACATGGGAACAATCAGTGAGATGCTCCTGCTTCTAACGAGGATGGTTTTCTTTGAGAGAATCATGTGTTTCTTCAACTTAGCTGAAAAGATCAATTTGAAGCAAAAAGAACTTATCTCCACCCTGAAATCTATGATTGGCAGGAAGTATTCCTTTCAAAACTAACTCAACTCTCTCAGGGAAACAACATGCCAAATGCTGCTGCTTCTTACATGGAAGGTTTTCTTTATAGAGGCACATATGTTTCTTCAACTTAGTTGAATAGGCCTATTTGCAGCACACACCACTATCTCCACCTAGAAACACCTAATTAGCAGGAAGTATTCCCTTCAAGACCTAAACCTATTCTCATAGGGAAACCAGGTGCTTGAAACGGCAGCCTTGAACAGAGATGATTTTCTTGGGAGGGATGCATGTGTTTCTTCAATTCTGCTGAATAGTCCTGTGTGTAGCAACATTAGCCATAATCCACCTTGAAAAGTGTGATTTTCAAGAAGTATTCCTCTCATAAACTAACTCAGTTCTCCAAGGAGAAAATGTGCTAGATGCTCATGCTTCTAACAGAGATAGTTTTCTTTGGGAGATGCATGTGTTTGTTAAACTCAGCTAAATAGCCCTATTTGGATCAAACAGAGCCTATCTCCTCCTTGAAACACCTAAGGGGCAGAAATTATGTCTTTCAAAAACTAACTCAGTTTCTAGGGAAACAATATAATAGATTCTCCTGCTTATTACATACATGGTTTTCTCTATAGAGTTACATGTGTATCTTCAACTTAGCAGAAAAAGCCTATTTGGAGCAAACATACCCTATCTGCACCTTGAAACACCTACGTTGCAGGAAGTATTCTTTACAAAACCTAAATCGATTCTCACAGGGAAACAATGTGCTAAATGCTGCCGCTTCTAACATAGATGGTTTTCAGTGAGGGATAAATGTGCTTTTTCAACTCATCAGAAAAGGCCAATTTGGAGCAAAGGGTCTATCTCCACCTGGAAAACTATGATTTGCAGGATGAATTCCTTTGAAACACTAACTGAATTTTCAAAGGGAAGTAATGTGCTAGATGCTCCTTCTTCTATCATAGACGGTTTTTGGAGGAAACTGACCTGATCTCCACCTGGAAACACCTACGTTGCAGTAAGTACACCTTTCAAAAGCTAAATCGATTCTCATAGGGAAACAGTGTGCCATGGCCTCAGATTCTAAAACAGATGGTTTTATTTGAGGGATACACGTACTTATGGAACTCATCTGAAAAGGCCTATTGGGAGCAAACACAGCCTATCGCCACCCTGGAAACTATGGTTTGCAGGAAGTATAGTTTTCAAAGAGTCAGTGAATTCTCACAGGGAAACAATCTGCTGGAGGCTGCAGCTTCTAACATGGATGGTTTTCTGTGGAGAGATACATTTGTTTCTTCAAGTCAGCTGAATAGGGCCATATGCAGGAACATGAGCACTAATCCACCTTGAAAACTGTGATTTGCAGGAAGTATTCCTGGGAAAACTAACTCAATTCTCACAGAGAAATAATATGCTAGATGCTCCTGCTTCTAACCGAGATGATTTTCTTTTGAGAGATACAAGTGTTTCTTCAACTTAGCTGAACAGTTGAAGACTATGAGTCTTCAACTCATAGTTGAAGTTGGAAGACTATGAGCCTCTCCCATCTTCAAGACTCTGATTTGTAGAATGGATTCTTTCAAGAACTACCTCAGTTCTCATAAGGAAACAAGGTGCTAGATTCTCCTGCTTCAAGCACAGATGGTTGTCTTTGGAGAGATATATGTGTTTCTTCAACTCAGCTGAATAGCCCCATTTGAATCCATCAGAGCCTATCTCCACTATGAAAACTGTGATATGCGGGACATATTCTTTCAAAAACTAACTCAATTCCCAGGCAAAGAATGTGGTAGGTTTTCCTGATTCTAACACAGATGGTTTTCTTTCCAGAGATCTATGTGTTTCATTAAGAGAGCTGAATAGGCCAATTTGAACGAATAGCGCCTAACTTCCTGGCAAACTATGACTTGCAGGAAGAATTCCTTTAAAAAACTAAGTCAATTCTGAGAGGAATGCAATGTGCTAGATGTTCCTTTTTATAACACAAATGGTTTTTTTTTGAGAGATACATGTGATTCTTCAACTCCTCTGAATAGGCCTATTTGGAGCAATATGAACCGTAATCCACCTAGGCAGCTATGAGTCGCAAAAACTAACTCAGTTCTCACAGGGAAACAACGTGCTAGACACTCCTGCTTCTAACACAGATGGTTGTCTTTCGAGAAAAACGTGTGTTTCTTCAACTGAGCTGAATAGGCCTATTTCAAGCAAAATGACCCTTTGCCCACCTTGAAAATGATGACTTGCAGGACGTATTCCTTTCAAAAACTAGTTCAATTCTCATACTGAAACAATGTGTAAAATGCTTCTGCTTCTATCAAAGGTGGTTTTCTTTATACAGATACATGGGTTTCTTCAACTTACCTGACTAGGCCTATTTGGAGCAAACAGAGCCTATCTCCACCTTGAAACACACAAATTGCAGGAAGTATTCCTTTCAAAACCTATATCGATTCTCACAGGGAAACAATGTGAAAGAAATGGCAGCTACGAACAGAGATGATTTTCTTTGGAGAGATTTATGTGGTTCTTTAACTCAACTGAATAAGCCTATTTGGAGCAACATGAGCAGTACTCCACCTTGAAGAATATGATTTGTAGAGTTTACCTTTGAAAAACCAACTCGGATCTCACAGGAAAACAATGTGCTTGATGTACCTACTTCAAACACACATGGGTTTCTTACGAGAGATACATGTGTTTCTTCAACCTAGCTGAACAGGCCTATTTGGAACAAAATGTACTCTTCCCCACCTTGAATACTATGATTTTCAGAATGTATTCTTTCACAAACTTACTCAAATCTCAGGCAAAAAATGTGCTATATGATCCTGCTTCTAACACAGTGGGTTTCCTTTCGAGAGATACATGTGTTTCCACAAGATAGCTGAATGGGCCTATTTGGAGCAAAAGAACCAATTCTCCTGTAAATCTATGATTTGCATGAAGTATTCCTTTCAAAAACTAACTAAATTCTCACAGGGATACATGTGCTGGATCCTGCAGCTTGTAAGGAACCTATGATTTGCAGGAAGTCTTCCACTGATAAACGACTTCAATTCTCTCAGGGAAACAATGTGCTAGATGCTCCTGCTTAAAACACAGATGGCTGTCTTTGGAGAGATACATGTTTTTCTTCAACTCAGCTGAATAGGCATATTTGGAACAAAGACAGCCTATCACCACCTTGAAAAATCCACTTGGCAGAATTTGTACCTTCCAAAAAATAAGTCTAGTCCTTCAGGGAAATAATGCGCTAGATGCTCCTGCTTCTAACACAGGTGGATTTCTTTGGAGTGGTACATGTATTTCTTCAACTCTGATGAATAGTCCCATATGGATCATACAGAAGCTTTCTCCACGTGGAAACACCCAAGTTGCAAAATTAGGCTTTTCAAATACTAACGCAATTTCGAGGGAAACAATGTACTAGATCCTCCTGCTTCTAAAATACATGGTTATCGTTATAGGGATACATGTGTTACTTCAACTTAGCTGAATACGCCTATTTGGATCAAAGAGACCCTATATGCACCTTGAAACACCTACATTGAAGAAAGATACCTGGTAGAACCTAAATAGATTCTCCAGGGGAAAAATGTGCTTAATGCCGCAGCTTCTAACATGGATGGTTTTCATGAAGGGAAAAATGTGCTTTTTCAGCTCATCTGCAAAGGCCTTTTGGAGCCAACAAATCTATCTCCACCTTGAAAACTATGCTTTGCAGGATGTTTTCCTTTCAAAAACTAACTGAATTTTGACAGGGAAATGATATGCTTGATGCTCCTTCTTCTATCATAGATGGTTTTCTTTCTAGAGATACATGTGTTTCTTAAACTTAGCTGAATAGGCCTTCCTGGAGCAAACAGAGACTATCTCCACCTTGAAAACTGATATACAGGAAGTATTCATTAAAAAAACTAACAGTTCTCACAGGGAAACAATGTGCCACATGCTGCATCTTCTATAACAGATGATTTTCTTTGGAGAGTTACATGTGTTTCTTCAACTCAGCTGAATAGCCCTACTTCGAGCAAACAAAGCCTAACACCTCCTTGAAACACCTAAGTTTCAAAACTATTCCCTACAAAAAAACTCAGTTCTCAAAGGTCATCAATGCACTAGATGCTCCTGATTCAAAATTAGATGGTTTTCTTTATAGAGATACATGTGTTTCTTCAACTCAGCGGAGTAGGCCTGTTTGGAGCGAAGAAAGCCTTTCTCCACCTTAGAAAGTATGATTTGCAGGAAGTATTTCTTTGAAAAAATAACTCAGTTCTAACAGGGAAACAATGATTTTGATGCTCATGCTCCTAACACACATGGTTTTCATTTGAGCAATATATGTATTTCTTCAACTTAGCTGAATGGGCCTAATTGGGGCAAACAGACCCTATCTCCACCTTGAAACATGTAAATTGCAGGGAGTATTCCATCAAAAACGAACTCAATTCTCACAGGGAAACAATGTTCTTCTAGATGCTCCTGCTTCTAACACAGATGATTGTCATTGGAGAGATACATGTGTTTCTTCAACTCAGCTGAATAGGCCTATTCGGAACAAAGAGAGATTATCACCACCTTGAAAAATCCACGTTGCAGGAAGTATTCCACTCAAAAATGAACTCAATTCTTTCAGGGAAACAATGTGCTAGATGCTGCTGCTTCTAACACAGATGGTTTACTTTAGAGATATATATATGTGTTTCTTCAACTTAGCTGAATATGCCTATTTTGAAAAAAATTCGCTTTTCCCCCCTGTGAAAACTATGATTTGCAGGACGTATTACTTGGGAAAACGAAAACAAGCCTCACAGGAATACAATGTGCTAGGTGCTGCAGCTTCTAACATAGAAGGTTTTCTTTGAAGAGATACATGTGTTTCTTAAACTCAGCTGAATAACCATATTCGGAGCTAACAGAGCCCACTGAAACTGAAACACCTAAGTTGCAGGAAGTATTCGTTTCAAAAATTAAGTATATCCTCACAGGGAAACAAAGTGTGAAATGCTTCTGCTTCTGAAACAGATGGTTTTGTTTTAAGAGATACATGTCTTTCTTCAACTCATCTGAATAGGCCTATTTGGAACAACATGAGTCGTAATCCACCTTGAAAACTGTGAAATGCAGCAAGTTTTCCTTTCAGAAACAAACTCAGTTCTCCTAAGAAAACAATGTGCCAGATGCTCCTGCTTCTAACACAGATGGTTTTCTTATGAGAGATACATGATTTTCTTCCACTTAGCTCAAGAGGCCTATTTGAACTAAATGAACTTCT
Source organism: Castor canadensis (assembly GCF_047511655.1). NCBI lineage: Eukaryota > Metazoa > Chordata > Mammalia > Rodentia > Castoridae > Castor > Castor canadensis. The sequence goes on from NC_133403.1 coordinate 17,749,051, forward strand.
CCCCACGTTGAATACTATGATTGGCAAGATGAATTCTTTCAAAAACTAACTCAATTCTCAGGCAAACAATGTGCTTAATGTTCCTACTTCTAGCACAGATGGTTTTCTTTTGAGAACTACATGTGTTTCTTCCACTTAGCTGAATAGGCCTATTTCAACCAAAATGAGCCTTTTCCGACCTAGAAAACTACGATTTGCAGGAGGTATTCGTTTCCAAAACTAGCTCAATTTTCACACAGAAAAAAATGTGCTAGATGCTCCTGTTTCTAAAGCAGATGGTTTTCTCTATACAGAGACATGTGTTTCTTCCACTTAGCTGACTCGGCCTATTTGGAGCAAACATAGCGCATCTCCACCTTTAACACCCAAGATCCAGGAAGTATTCACTTCAAAACCTAAATCGATCTCACACAGAAACAAACCTAGATATGGCAGCTTCGGACAGGATGACTTTCTTTGGAGAAATGTTGTGTTTCTTCAACTCTGCTGAATATATCTCTTTTGAGCAACATGAGCTGCAATCCACCAGTAAACTATGATTTGCAAGAAGTTTTCCTTTGAAAAACTAACTCAGTTCTCACTGGAAAAGAGTGTGGTAGATGATCTTGCAGATCAACCATCGTCAGACAGAAGGTTGTCTTTTGAGTGGTACATGTGTTTCTTCAACTTAGGTGATTAGGCCTATTTGGAGCAAACAGAGCCCATCTCCACCTTGAAAACTATGATATGCAGGAAGTATTCATTTCAAAAACGAATGCAATTCTCACTGAAAACAATGTGCTAAGTACTGCCCCTCCATCACAGATGGGTTTTTTTGGTGAGATACATGTGTTTCTTCAACACAGCTGAAATGCCGTACTTGGAGAAAACAGAATCTAAATCCACCTTGAAATAACGAACTTTTAGGAAGTATTCCTTTCAAAAACTAAAATAGTTCTCAAGGAAACAATGCACTAGATGCTTCTGCTACTAACTAAGATGGTTTTCTTTATAGACATCCATGTGTTTCTTAAACTCAACTGAATAGGACTATTTGGAGCAAACAGAAGCTTTCTCCACCTTGAAAACTAAACTTTGCAGGAAGAATTCCTTTCAAACACTAAATAAATTCTCACAGGGAAAAAATCTGCTAGATGTTGCAGCTTCTACCATAGAGGGTTTTCTTTGGAGAGATACATGTGTTTCTTCAGCTCAGTGGAGTAATCATATTTGGAGCAAACACAGTCCATCTCCACCTGAAACACGTAAGATGCAGGAAGTATTCCATTCCAAAACGAATTCAATTCTCACATGGGAACAATCAGTGAGATGCTCCTGCTTCTAACGAGGATGGTTTTCTTTGAGAGAATCATGTGTTTCTTCAACTTAGCTGAAAAGATCAATTTGAAGCAAAAAGAACTTATCTCCACCCTGAAATCTATGATTGGCAGGAAGTATTCCTTTCAAAACTAACTCAACTCTCTCAGGGAAACAACATGCCAAATGCTGCTGCTTCTTACATGGAAGGTTTTCTTTATAGAGGCACATATGTTTCTTCAACTTAGTTGAATAGGCCTATTTGCAGCACACACCACTATCTCCACCTAGAAACACCTAATTAGCAGGAAGTATTCCCTTCAAGACCTAAACCTATTCTCATAGGGAAACCAGGTGCTTGACACGGCAGCCTTGAACAGAGATGATTTTCTTGGGAGGGATGCATGTGTTTCTTCAATTCTGCTGAATAGTCCTGTGTGTAGCAACATTAGCCATAATCCACCTTGAAAAGTGTGATTTTCAAGAAGTATTCCTCTCATAAACTAACTCAGTTCTCCAAGGAGAAAATGTGCTAGATGCTCATGCTTCTAACAGAGATAGTTTTCTTTGGGAGATGCATGTGTTTGTTAAACTCAGCTAAATAGCCCTATTTGGATCAAACAGAGCCTATCTCCTCCTTGAAACACCTAAGTGGCAGAAATTATGTCTTTCAAAAACTAACTCAGTTTCTAGGGAAACAATATAATAGATTCTCCTGCTTATTACATACATGGTTTTCTCTATAGAGTTACATGTGTATCTTCAACTTAGCAGAAAAAGCCTATTTGGAGCAAACATACCCTATCTGCACCTTGAAACACCTACGTTGCAGGAAGTATTCTTTACAAAACCTAAATCGATTCTCACAGGGAAACAATGTGCTAAATGCTGCCGCTTCTAACATAGATGGTTTTCATTGAGGGATAAATGTGCTTTTTCAACTCATCAGAAAAGGCCAATTTGGAGCAAAGGGTCTATCTCCACCTGGAAAACTATGATTTGCAGGATGAATTCCCTTCAAACACTAACTGAATTTTCAAAGGGAAGTAATGTGCTAGATGCTCCTTCTTCTATCATAGACGGTTTTTGGAGGAAACTGACCTGATCTCCACCTGGAAACACCTACGTTGCAGTAAGTACACCTTTCAAAAGCTAAATCGATTCTCATAGGGAAACAGTGTGCCATGGCCTCAGATTCTAAAACAGATGGTTTTATTTGAGGGATACACGTACTTATGGAACTCATCTGAAAAGGCCTATTGGGAGCAAACACAGCCTATCGCCACCCTGGAAACTATGGTTTGCAGGAAGTATAGTTTTCAAAGAGTCAGTGAATTCTCACAGGGAAACAATCTGCTGGAGGCTGCAGCTTCTAACATGGATGGTTTTCTGTGGAGAGATACATTTGTTTCTTCAAGTCAGCTGAATAGGGCCATATGCAGGAACATGAGCACTAATCCACCTTGAAAACTGTGATTTGCAGGAAGTATTCCTGGGAAAACTAACTCAATTCTCACAGAGAAATAATATGCTAGATGCTCCTGCTTCTAACCGAGATGATTTTCTTTTGAGAGATACAAGTGTTTCTTCAACTTAGCTGAACAGTTGAAGACTATGAGTCTTCAACTCATAGTTGAAGTTGGAAGACTATGAGCCTCTCCCATCTTCAAGACTCTGATTTGTAGAATGGATTCTTTCAAGAACTACCTCAGTTCTCATAAGGAAACAAGGTGCTAGATTCTCCTGCTTCAAGCACAGATGGTTGTCTTTGGAGAGATATATGTGTTTCTTCAACTCAGCTGAATAGCCCCATTTGAATCCATCAGAGCCTATCTCCACTATGAAAACTGTGATATGCGGGACATATTCTTTCAAAAACTAACTCAATTCCCAGGCAAAGAATGTGGTAGGTTTTCCTGATTCTAACACAGATGGTTTTCTTTCCAGAGATCTATGTGTTTCATTAAGAGAGCTGAATAGGCCAATTTGAACGAATAGCGCCTAACTTCCTGGCAAACTATGACTTGCAGGAAGAATTCCTTTAAAAAACTAAGTCAATTCTGAGAGGAATGCAATGTGCTAGATGTTCCTTTTTATAACACAAATGGTTTTTTTTTGAGAGATACATGTGATTCTTCAACTCCTCTGAATAGGCCTATTTGGAGCAATATGAACCGTAATCCACCTAGGCAGCTATGAGTCGCAAAAACTAACTCAGTTCTCACAGGGAAACAATGTGCTAGACACTCCTGCTTCTAACACAGATGGTTGTCTTTCGAGAAAAACGTGTGTTTCTTCAACTGAGCTGAATAGGCCTATTTCAAGCAAAATGACCCTTTGCCCACCTTGAAAATGATGACTTGCAGGACGTATTCCTTTCAAAAACTAGTTCAATTCTCATACTGAAACAATGTGTAAAATGCTTCTGCTTCTATCAAAGGTGGTTTTCTTTATACAGATACATGGGTTTCTTCAACTTACCTGACTAGGCCTATTTGGAGCAAACAGAGCCTATCTCCACCTTGAAACACACAAGTTGCAGGAAGTATTCCTTTCAAAACCTATATCGATTCTCACAGGGAAACAATGAGAAAGAAATGGCAGCTACGAACAGAGATGATTTTCTTTGGAGAGATTTATGTGGTTCTTTAACTCAACTGAATAAGCCTATTTGGAGCAACATGAGCAGTACTCCACCTTGAACAATATGATTTGTAGAGTTTACCTTTGAAAAACCAACTCGGATCTCACAGGAAAACAATGTGCTTGATGTACCTACTTCAAACACCCATGGGTTTCTTACGAGAGATACATGTGTTTCTTCAACCTAGCTGAACAGGCCTATTTGGAACAAAATGTACTCTTCCCCACCTTGAATACTATGATTTTCAGAATGTATTCTTTCACAAACTTACTCAAATCTCAGGCAAAAAATGTGCTATATGATCCTGCTTCTAACACAGTGGGTTTCCTTTCGAGAGATACATGTGTTTCCACAAGATAGCTGAATGGGCCTATTTGGAGCAAAAGAACCAATTCTCCTGTAAATCTATGATTTGCATGAAGTATTCCTTTCAAAAACTAACTAAATTCTCACAGGGATACATGTGCTGGATCCTGCAGCTTGTAAGGAACCTATGATTTGCAGGAAGTCTTCCTCTGATAAACGACTTCAATTCTCACAGGGAAACAATGTGCTAGATGCTCCTGCTTAAAACACAGATGGCTGTCTTTGGAGAGATACATGTTTTTCTTCAACTCAGCTGAATAGGCATATTTGGAACAAAGACAGCCTATCACCACCTTGAAAAATCCACTTTGCAGAATTTGTACCTTCCAAAAAATAAGTCTAGTCCTTCAGGGAAATAATGCGCTAGATGCTCCTGCTTCTAACACAGGTGGATTTCTTTGGAGTGGTACATGTATTTCTTCAACTCAGATGAATAGTCCCATATGGATCATACAGAAGCTTTCTCCACGTGGAAACACCCAAGTTGCAAAATTAGGCTTTTCAAATACTAACGCAATTTCGAGGGAAACAATGTACTAGATCCTCCTGCTTCTAAAATACATGGTTATCGTTATAGGGATACATGTGTTACTTCAACTTAGCTGAATACGCCTATTTGGATCAAAGAGACCCTATATGCACCTTGAAACACCTACATTGAAGAAAGATACCTGGTAGAACCTAAATAGATTCTCCAGGGGAAAAATGTGCTTAATGCCGCAGCTTCTAACATGGATGGTTTTCATGAAGGGAAAAATGTGCTTTTTCAGCTCATCTGCAAAGGCCTTTTGGAGCCAACAAATCTATCTCCACCTTGAAAACTATGCTTTGCAGGATGTTTTCCTTTCAAAAACTAACTGAATTTTGACAGGGAAATGATATGCTTGATGCTCCTTCTTCTATCATAGATGGTTTTCTTTCTAGAGATACATGTGTTTCTTAAACTTAGCTGAATAGGCCTTCCTGGAGCAAACAGAGACTATCTCCACCTTGAAAACTGATATACAGGAAGTATTCATTAAAAAAACTAACAGTTCTCACAGGGAAACAATGTGCCACATGCTGCATCTTCTATAACAGATGATTTTCTTTGGAGAGTTACATGTGTTTCTTCAACTCAGCTGAATAGCCCTACTTCGAGCAAACAAAGCCTAACACCTCCTTGAAACACCTAAGTTTCAAAACTATTCCCTACAAAAAAACTCAGTTCTCAAAGGTCATCAATGCACTAGATGCTCCTGATTCAAAATTAGATGGTTTTCTTTATAGAGATACATGTGTTTCTTCAACTCAGCGGAGTAGGCCTGTTTGGAGCGAAGAAAGCCTTTCTCCACCTTAGAAAGTATGATTTGCAGGAAGTATTTCTTTGAAAAAATAACTCAGTTCTAACAGGGAAACAATGATTTTGATGCTCATGCTCCTAACACACATGGTTTTCATTTGAGCAATATATGTATTTCTTCAACTTAGCTGAATGGGCCTAATTGGGGCAAACAGACCCTATCTCCACCTTGAAACATGTAAATTGCAGGGAGTATTCCATCAAAAACGAACTCAATTCTCACAGGGAAACAATGTTCTTCTAGATGCTCCTGCTTCTAACACAGATGATTGTCATTGGAGAGATACATGTGTTTCTTCAACTCAGCTGAATAGGCCTATTCGGAACAAAGAGAGATTATCACCACCTTGAAAAATCCACGTTGCAGGAAGTATTCCACTCAAAAATGAACTCAATTCTTTCAGGGAAACAATGTGCTAGATGCTGCTGCTTCTAACACAGATGGTTTACTTTAGAGATATATATATGTGTTTCTTCAACTTAGCTGAATATGCCTATTTTGAAAAACATTCGCTTTTCCCCCCTGTGAAAACTATGATTTGCAGGACGTATTACTTGGGAAAACGAAAACAAGCCTCACAGGAATACAATGTGCTAGGTGCTGCAGCTTCTAACATAGAAGGTTTTCTTTGAAGAGATACATGTGTTTCTTAAACTCAGCTGAATAACCATATTCGGAGCTAACAGAGCCCACTGAAACTGAAACACCTAAGTTGCAGGAAGTATTCGTTTCAAAAATTAAGTATATCCTCACAGGGAAACAAAGTGTGAAATGCTTCTGCTTCTGAAACAGATGGTTTTGTTTTAAGAGATACATGTCTTTCTTCAACTCATCTGAATAGGCCTATTTGGAACAACATGAGTCGTAATCCACCTTGAAAACTGTGAAATGCAGCAAGTTTTCCTTTCAGAAACAAACTCAGTTCTCCTAAGAAAACAATGTGCCAGATGCTCCTGCTTCTAACACAGATGGTTTTCTTATGAGAGATACATGATTTTCTTCCACTTAGCTGAAGAGGCCTATTTGAACTAAATGAACTTCTCCCCACGTTGAATACTATGATTGGCAAGATGAATTCTTTCAAAAACTAACTCAATTCTCAGGCAAACAATGTGCTTAATGTTCCTACTTCTAGCACAGATGGTTTTCTTTTGAGAACTACATGTGTTTCTTCCACTTAACTGAATAGGCCTATTTCAACCAAAATGAGCCTTTTCCGACCTAGAAAACTACGATTTGCAGGAGGTATTCGTTTCCAAAACTAGCTCAATTTTCACACAGAAAAAAATGTGCTAGATGCTCCTGTTTCTAAAGCAGATGGTTTTCTCTATACAGAGACATGTGTTTCTTCCACTTAGCTGACTCGGCCTATTTGGAGCAAACATAGCGCATCTCCACCTTTAACACCCAAGATCCAGGAAGTATTCACTTCAAAACCTAAATCGATCTCACACAGAAACAAACCTAGATATGGCAGCTTCGGACAGGATGACTTTCTTTGGAGAAATGTTGTGTTTCTTCAACTCTGCTGAATATATCTCTTTTGAGCAACATGAGCTGCAATCCACCAGTAAACTATGATTTGCAAGAAGTTTTCCTTTGAAAAACTAACTCAGTTCTCACTGGAAAAGAGTGTGGTAGATGATCTTGCAGATCAACCATCGTCAGACAGAAGGTTGTCTTTTGAGTGGTACATGTGTTTCTTCAACTTAGGTGATTAGGCCTATTTGGAGCAAACAGAGCCCATCTCCACCTTGAAAACTATGATATGCAGGAAGTATTCATTTCAAAAACGAATGCAATTCTCACTGAAAACAATGTGCTAAGTACTGCCCCTCCATCACAGATGGGTTTTTTTGGTGAGATACATGTGTTTCTTCAACACAGCTGAAATGCCGTACTTGGAGAAAACAGAATCTAAATCCACCTTGAAATAACGAACTTTTAGGAAGTATTCCTTTCAAAAACTAAAATAGTTCTCAAGGAAACAATGCACTAGATGCTTCTGCTACTAACTTAGATGGTTTTCTTTATAGACATCCATGTGTTTCTTAAACTCAACTGAATAGGACTATTTGGAGCAAACAGAAGCTTTCTCCACCTTGAAAACTAAACTTTGCAGGAAGAATTCCTTTCAAACACTAAATAAATTCTCACAGGGAAAAAATCTGCTAGATGTTGCAGCTTCTACCATAGAGGGTTTTCTTCGGAGAGATACATGTGTTTCTTCAACTCAGTGGAGTAATCATATTTGGAGCAAACACAGTCCATCTCCACCTGAAACACGTAAGATGCAGGAAGTATTCCATTCCAAAACGAATTCAATTCTCACATGGGAACAATCAGTGAGATGCTCCTGCTTCTAACGAGGATGGTTTTCTTTGAGAGAATCATGTGTTTCTTCAACTTAGCTGAAAAGATCAATTTGAAGCAAAAAGAACTTATCTCCACCCTGAAATCTATGATTGGCAGGAAGTATTCCTTTCAAAACTAACTCAACTCTCTCAGGGAAACAACATGCCAAATGCTGCTGCTTCTTACATGGAAGGTTTTCTTTATAGAGGCACATATGTTTCTTCAACTTAGTTGAATAGGCCTATTTGCAGCACACACCACTATCTCCACCTAGAAACACCTAATTAGCAGGAAGTATTCCCTTCAAGACCTAAACCTATTCTCATAGGGAAACCAGGTGCTTGACACGGCAGCCTTGAACAGAGATGATTTTCTTGGGAGGGATGCATGTGTTTCTTCAATTCTGCTGAATAGTCCTGTGTGTAGCAACATTAGCCATAATCCACCTTGAAAAGTGTGATTTTCAAGAAGTATTCCTCTCATAAACTAACTCAGTTCTCCAAGGAGAAAATGTGCTAGATGCTCATGCTTCTAACAGAGATAGTTTTCTTTGGGAGATGCATGTGTTTGTTAAACTCAGCTAAATAGCCCTATTTGGATCAAACAGAGCCTATCTCCTCCTTGAAACACCTAAGTGGCAGAAATTATGTCTTTCAAAAACTAACTCAGTTTCTAGGGAAACAATATAATAGATTCTCCTGCTTATTACATACATGGTTTTCTCTATAGAGTTACATGTGTATCTTCAACTTAGCAGAAAAAGCCTATTTGGAGCAAACATACCCTATCTGCACCTTGAAACACCTACGTTGCAGGAAGTATTCTTTACAAAACCTAAATCGATTCTCACAGGGAAACAATGTGCTAAATGCTGCCGCTTCTAACATAGATGGTTTTCATTGAGGGATAAATGTGCTTTTTCAACTCATCAGAAAAGGCCAATTTGGAGCAAAGGGTCTATCTCCACCTGGAAAACTATGATTTGCAGGATGAATTCCCTTCAAACACTAACTGAATTTTCAAAGGGAAGTAATGTGCTAGATGCTCCTTCTTCTATCATAGACGGTTTTTGGAGGAAACTGACCTGATCTCCACCTGGAAACACCTACGTTGCAGTAAGTACACCTTTCAAAAGCTAAATCGATTCTCATAGGGAAACAGTGTGCCATGGCCTCAGATTCTAAAACAGATGGTTTTATTTGAGGGATACACGTACTTATGGAACTCATCTGAAAAGGCCTATTGGGAGCAAACACAGCCTATCGCCACCCTGGAAACTATGGTTTGCAGGAAGTATAGTTTTCAAAGAGTCAGTGAATTCTCACAGGGAAACAATCTGCTGGAGGCTGCAGCTTCTAACATGGATGGTTTTCTGTGGAGAGATACATTTGTTTCTTCAAGTCAGCTGAATAGGGCCATATGCAGGAACATGAGCACTAATCCACCTTGAAAACTGTGATTTGCAGGAAGTATTCCTGGGAAAACTAACTCAATTCTCACAGAGAAATAATATGCTAGATGCTCCTGCTTCTAACCGAGATGATTTTCTTTTGAGAGATACAAGTGTTTCTTCAACTTAGCTGAACAGTTGAAGACTATGAGTCTTCAACTCATAGTTGAAGTTGGAAGACTATGAGCCTCTCCCATCTTCAAGACTCTGATTTGTAGAATGGATTCTTTCAAGAACTACCTCAGTTCTCATAAGGAAACAAGGTGCTAGATTCTCCTGCTTCAAGCACAGATGGTTGTCTTTGGAGAGATATATGTGTTTCTTCAACTCAGCTGAATAGCCCCATTTGAATCCATCAGAGCCTATCTCCACTATGAAAACTGTGATATGCGGGACATATTCTTTCAAAAACTAACTCAATTCCCAGGCAAAGAATGTGGTAGGTTTTCCTGATTCTAACACAGATGGTTTTCTTTCCAGAGATCTATGTGTTTCATTAAGAGAGCTGAATAGGCCAATTTGAACGAATAGCGCCTAACTTCCTGGCAAACTATGACTTGCAGGAAGAATTCCTTTAAAAAACTAAGTCAATTCTGAGAGGAATGCAATGTGCTAGATGTTCCTTTTTATAACACAAATGGTTTTTTTTTGAGAGATACATGTGATTCTTCAACTCCTCTGAATAGGCCTATTTGGAGCAATATGAACCGTAATCCACCTAGGCAGCTATGAGTCGCAAAAACTAACTCAGTTCTCACAGGGAAACAATGTGCTAGACACTCCTGCTTCTAACACAGATGGTTGTCTTTCGAGAAAAACGTGTGTTTCTTCAACTGAGCTGAATAGGCCTATTTCAAGCAAAATGACCCTTTGCCCACCTTGAAAATGATGACTTGCAGGACGTATTCCTTTCAAAAACTAGTTCAATTCTCATACTGAAACAATGTGTAAAATGCTTCTGCTTCTATCAAAGGTGGTTTTCTTTATACAGATACATGGGTTTCTTCAACTTACCTGACTAGGCCTATTTGGAGCAAACAGAGCCTATCTCCACCTTGAAACACACAAGTTGCAGGAAGTATTCCTTTCAAAACCTATATCGATTCTCACAGGGAAACAATGAGAAAGAAATGGCAGCTACGAACAGAGATGATTTTCTTTGGAGAGATTTATGTGGTTCTTTAACTCAACTGAATAAGCCTATTTGGAGCAACATGAGCAGTACTCCACCTTGAACAATATGATTTGTAGAGTTTACCTTTGAAAAACCAACTCGGATCTCACAGGAAAACAATGTGCTTGATGTACCTACTTCAAACACCCATGGGTTTCTTACGAGAGATACATGTGTTTCTTCAACCTAGCTGAACAGGCCTATTTGGAACAAAATGTACTCTTCCCCACCTTGAATACTATGATTTTCAGAATGTATTCTTTCACAAACTTACTCAAATCTCAGGCAAAAAATGTGCTATATGATCCTGCTTCTAACACAGTGGGTTTCCTTTCGAGAGATACATGTGTTTCCACAAGATAGCTGAATGGGCCTATTTGGAGCAAAAGAACCAATTCTCCTGTAAATCTATGATTTGCATGAAGTATTCCTTTCAAAAACTAACTAAATTCTCACAGGGATACATGTGCTGGATCCTGCAGCTTGTAAGGAACCTATGATTTGCAGGAAGTCTTCCTCTGATAAACGACTTCAATTCTCACAGGGAAACAATGTGCTAGATGCTCCTGCTTAAAACACAGATGGCTGTCTTTGGAGAGATACATGTTTTTCTTCAACTCAGCTGAATAGGCATATTTGGAACAAAGACAGCCTATCACCACCTTGAAAAATCCACTTTGCAGAATTTGTACCTTCCAAAAAATAAGTCTAGTCCTTCAGGGAAATAATGCGCTAGATGCTCCTGCTTCTAACACAGGTGGATTTCTTTGGAGTGGTACATGTATTTCTTCAACTCAGATGAATAGTCCCATATGGATCATACAGAAGCTTTCTCCACGTGGAAACACCCAAGTTGCAAAATTAGGCTTTTCAAATACTAACGCAATTTCGAGGGAAACAATGTACTAGATCCTCCTGCTTCTAAAATACATGGTTATCGTTATAGGGATACATGTGTTACTTCAACTTAGCTGAATACGCCTATTTGGATCAAAGAGACCCTATATGCACCTTGAAACACCTACATTGAAGAAAGATACCTGGTAGAACCTAAATAGATTCTCCAGGGGAAAAATGTGCTTAATGCCGCAGCTTCTAACATGGATGGTTTTCATGAAGGGAAAAATGTGCTTTTTCAGCTCATCTGCAAAGGCCTTTTGGAGCCAACAAATCTATCTCCACCTTGAAAACTATGCTTTGCAGGATGTTTTCCTTTCAAAAACTAACTGAATTTTGACAGGGAAATGATATGCTTGATGCTCCTTCTTCTATCATAGATGGTTTTCTTTCTAGAGATACATGTGTTTCTTAAACTTAGCTGAATAGGCCTTCCTGGAGCAAACAGAGACTATCTCCACCTTGAAAACTGATATACAGGAAGTATTCATTAAAAAAACTAACAGTTCTCACAGGGAAACAATGTGCCACATGCTGCATCTTCTATAACAGATGATTTTCTTTGGAGAGTTACATGTGTTTCTTCAACTCAGCTGAATAGCCCTACTTCGAGCAAACAAAGCCTAACACCTCCTTGAAACACCTAAGTTTCAAAACTATTCCCTACAAAAAAACTCAGTTCTCAAAGGTCATCAATGCACTAGATGCTCCTGATTCAAAATTAGATGGTTTTCTTTATAGAGATACATGTGTTTCTTCAACTCAGCGGAGTAGGCCTGTTTGGAGCGAAGAAAGCCTTTCTCCACCTTAGAAAGTATGATTTGCAGGAAGTATTTCTTTGAAAAAATAACTCAGTTCTAACAGGGAAACAATGATTTTGATGCTCATGCTCCTAACACACATGGTTTTCATTTGAGCAATATATGTATTTCTTCAACTTAGCTGAATGGGCCTAATTGGGGCAAACAGACCCTATCTCCACCTTGAAACATGTAAATTGCAGGGAGTATTCCATCAAAAACGAACTCAATTCTCACAGGGAAACAATGTTCTTCTAGATGCTCCTGCTTCTAACACAGATGATTGTCATTGGAGAGATACATGTGTTTCTTCAACTCAGCTGAATAGGCCTATTCGGAACAAAGAGAGATTATCACCACCTTGAAAAATCCACGTTGCAGGAAGTATTCCACTCAAAAATGAACTCAATTCTTTCAGGGAAACAATGTGCTAGATGCTGCTGCTTCTAACACAGATGGTTTACTTTAGAGATATATATATGTGTTTCTTCAACTTAGCTGAATATGCCTATTTTGAAAAACATTCGCTTTTCCCCCCTGTGAAAACTATGATTTGCAGGACGTATTACTTGGGAAAACGAAAACAAGCCTCACAGGAATACAATGTGCTAGGTGCTGCAGCTTCTAACATAGAAGGTTTTCTTTGAAGAGATACATGTGTTTCTTAAACTCAGCTGAATAACCATATTCGGAGCTAACAGAGCCCACTGAAACTGAAACACCTAAGTTGCAGGAAGTATTCGTTTCAAAAATTAAGTATATCCTCACAGGGAAACAAAGTGTGAAATGCTTCTGCTTCTGAAACAGATGGTTTTGTTTTAAGAGATACATGTCTTTCTTCAACTCATCTGAATAGGCCTATTTGGAACAACATGAGTCGTAATCCACCTTGAAAACTGTGAAATGCAGCAAGTTTTCCTTTCAGAAACAAACTCAGTTCTCCTAAGAAAACAATGTGCCAGATGCTCCTGCTTCTAACACAGATGGTTTTCTTATGAGAGATACATGATTTTCTTCCACTTAGCTGAAGAGGCCTATTTGAACTAAATGAACTTCTCCCCACGTTGAATACTATGATTGGCAAGATGAATTCTTTCAAAAACTAACTCAATTCTCAGGCAAACAATGTGCTTAATGTTCCTACTTCTAGCACAGATGGTTTTCTTTTGAGAACTACATGTGTTTCTTCCACTTAACTGAATAGGCCTATTTCAACCAAAATGAGCCTTTTCCGACCTAGAAAACTACGATTTGCAGGAGGTATTCGTTTCCAAAACTAGCTCAATTTTCACACAGAAAAAAATGTGCTAGATGCTCCTGTTTCTAAAGCAGATGGTTTTCTCTATACAGAGACATGTGTTTCTTCCACTTAGCTGACTCGGCCTATTTGGAGCAAACATAGCGCATCTCCACCTTTAACACCCAAGATCCAGGAAGTATTCACTTCAAAACCTAAATCGATCTCACACAGAAACAAACCTAGATATGGCAGCTTCGGACAGGATGACTTTCTTTGGAGAAATGTTGTGTTTCTTCAACTCTGCTGAATATATCTCTTTTGAGCAACATGAGCTGCAATCCACCAGTAAACTATGATTTGCAAGAAGTTTTCCTTTGAAAAACTAACTCAGTTCTCACTGGAAAAGAGTGTGGTAGATGATCTTGCAGATCAACCATCGTCAGACAGAAGGTTGTCTTTTGAGTGGTACATGTGTTTCTTCAACTTAGGTGATTAGGCCTATTTGGAGCAAACAGAGCCCATCTCCACCTTGAAAACTATGATATGCAGGAAGTATTCATTTCAAAAACGAATGCAATTCTCACTGAAAACAATGTGCTAAGTACTGCCCCTCCATCACAGATGGGTTTTTTTGGTGAGATACATGTGTTTCTTCAACACAGCTGAAATGCCGTACTTGGAGAAAACAGAATCTAAATCCACCTTGAAATAACGAACTTTTAGGAAGTATTCCTTTCAAAAACTAAAATAGTTCTCAAGGAAACAATGCACTAGATGCTTCTGCTACTAACTTAGATGGTTTTCTTTATAGACATCCATGTGTTTCTTAAACTCAACTGAATAGGACTATTTGGAGCAAACAGAAGCTTTTTCCACCTTGAAAACTAAACTTTGCAGGAAGAATTCCTTTCAAACACTAAATAAATTCTCACAGGGAAAAAATCTGCTAGATGTTGCAGCTTCTACCATAGAGGGTTTTCTTCGGAGAGATACATGTGTTTCTTCAACTCAGTGGAGTAATCATATTTGGAGCAAACACAGTCCATCTCCACCTGAAACACGTAAGATGCAGGAAGTATTCCATTCCAAAACGAATTCAATTCTCACATGGGAACAATCAGTGAGATGCTCCTGCTTCTAACGAGGATGGTTTTCTTTGAGAGAATCATGTGTTTCTTCAACTTAGCTGAAAAGATCAATTTGAAGCAAAAAGAACTTATCTCCACCCTGAAATCTATGATTGGCAGGAAGTATTCCTTTCAAAACTAACTCAACTCTCTCAGGGAAACAACATGCCAAATGCTGCTGCTTCTTACATGGAAGGTTTTCTTTATAGAGGCACATATGTTTCTTCAACTTAGTTGAATAGGCCTATTTGCAGCACACACCACTATCTCCACCTAGAAACACCTAATTAGCAGGAAGTATTCCCTTCAAGACCTAAACCTATTCTCATAGGGAAACCAGGTGCTTGACACGGCAGCCTTGAACAGAGATGATTTTCTTGGGAGGGATGCATGTGTTTCTTCAATT